>NC_084733.1:92849900-92872760 GCF_033978785.1 Entelurus aequoreus
TCTCCTCACTTTCACTTTTGACTTTGTCATCTTCACCCCTCACCATCACACCAGTCAAGGGCATCTTGGTGCCCTCGACCTCGTCAAGTCCGTCTTGACTGACGTGGTGTTCCTCCTCCTCCTCTTTAACCTGCGGGCAGCTGCGGCTCATCCGCTTCCTTTTTAATTTGGGGGGTCTGGGACTCCTCCTCCTCAATGCAGGGGGCTGTGGCTCTTCCTGGTGAGTATGTCCTTCATAGACGTCTGCAGGACACAAGAAGACAAAACTCATGCTTTAGGTGAGTCCGGCTTTGCCCCGCACCAGCATATGTTTCTGGGGATCTCGTCAGTCACCACGTTGATATTCGGGGTGTCATCGCCATACCCAATATCTGAAGCCATACAAGTCATAAAAAAAGGACCAAATAAACACAGCAGTAACGTTGTGTAAATGGTAAATAAAAAGAGAATACAACTAGGGATGTCCGATAATATCGGCCGATAAATGCGTTAAAATGTAATATCGGAAATTATCGGTATCGTTTTTTTTAATTATCTGTATCGTTTATTTTTTTTTATTTTTTATTAAATCAACATAAAAAACACAAGATACACTTACCTCCCTCCCCCCATTTATTTATGTTATCAATATTCTGGTTCCTACATTATATATCAATATACATCAATACAGTCTGCAAGGGATACAGTCCGTAAGCACACATGATTGTGCGTGCTGCTGCTCCACTAATAGTACTAACCTTTAACACTTCATTTTCACTCATTTTCATTAATTACTAGTTTCTATGTAACTGTTTTTATATTGTTTTACTTTTTTTTATTCAAGAATTTTTTTTTAATTTAGTTATCTTATTTTATTATTATTTTTAAAAAGTACCCTATCTTCACCATACATGGTTGTCCAAATTAGGCATAATAATGTGTTAATTCCACGACTGCATATATCGGTTGATATCGGTATAGGTAATTAAAGAGTTGGACAATATCGGAATATCGGATATCGGCAAAAAGCCATTATCGGACATCCCTAAATACAACAAATCCTTTTCAACTTATATTCAATTGAATAGACTGCAAAGACAAGATACTTAACGCTCAAACTGGTAAACTTTGTTATTTTTTGTAAATATTAGCTCATTTGGAATTTGATGCCTGCAACATGTTTTAAAAAAAGTTGGCACAAGTGGCAAAAAAGAGTGAGAAAGTTGAGGAATGCTCATCAAAATACTTATTTGGAACATCCCACTGGTGGACAGGCTAATTGGGAACAGTTGGGTGCCATGATTGGGTATAAAAGTAGCTTCCGTGAAATGCTCAGTCGTTCACAGACAAGGACGGGGCGAGGGTCACCACTTTGTCAACAAATGCCCGAGCAAATTGTTGAAGAACAACATTTCTCAACAAGGAATTTAGGGACTTCACCATCCACGCTCCGTAATATCATCAACATTTTCGGAGAATCTGGAGAAATCACTGCACTTAAGCGATGATATCACGCACCTCGGATCCCTCAGGCGGTACTCCATCCAAAAGCCACATGGGTGTGTAAGGGATATCACCACATGGCCTCAGGAACGCTTCAGAAAACCACTGTCAGTAACTACAGTCGGTCGCTACATCTGTAAGTGCAAGTTAAAACTCTACTATGCAAAGCCACAGCCATTTATCAACAACACCCAGAAACGTCACGCATTAAATTCTAAAAGTAATGATTATTTGCCCCCCAAAAAAATCACGTTTCTCAGTGTGAACATGAAATATCTTGTCTTTGCAGTCTATTCAATTGAATATAAGTTGAAAATATATAAGGATTAAAATGAACTTCACGGGTTTTGTAGAAAGGTGACCCCATGACAAGGGTGTTCTGGTCCAGGTATAGAGGGCTTCTGATGTATCCCACAATGCATTGCCGGCAGCCAAATTGAAAGGTTAGAGTCATCGTCCATGAAATAACATTGCACCATGCATTGTTGATCAAATATAACCATAGATGTCAACATTGTGTACGTGCTGAAATTTTCATTTGATTGTTTATGAAAGTATCCAAATGTCCTTCCATGTTAATGACGATATGTGAGAGTCAGAAGTAAACAAACCAGTTGTGTTGTAAACTGCGTGCAGTAGCTCGTTCTCCTCTTTTGTGCGACAAAGTTCCTCCCGGTACTCTGCCATCGTCCTTTCTATCGCCGCAAAGATTTCTTCCGCCGCCGCACTTAGTCGCTGATTCACCAACACTCTCAACATTTGTAGTTTGCACATTTCCCACACAACCGCAACACTTTACACTCACACTCGATGACGTGCAGCTAACAGGCTAAGCTAACTAAGCTAGCCTGAAAAGCTCCGGAGTTTACTGAGACGAATCGAGCCAAATAAGTAAGGAAGTGTGGTTTATTATACGATAGACGAATATACACACACAAAAACACAGAAACGAAGGAATTAACGCAGATGAATGATCAAACTGTTCGTTTCTGTTGACGCTGTTGCTACGCGATCGGTTCGCGCATGCGCACGACCGACATTTTGTTCTCGTTTTACGATATTTATGTTCGTTTACGCTCGCAGCGGGCTGCGTTCTATTTGTACCGCATTAATTAATTAATTTATAAATATAGATTTTATTTGTAAAAAGCACTTCGCATCGAGCATACAACCTCAAAGTGCATTAAAAAATAATAATAAAAAGATAATAATACAAATAGATAAAAATAAAAACTAGAACTAGCACGCATAAATCTAAAATAAGGCTTTTTTTTTTTTTTTTTTAAAAGAAGGGTTTTTAAGCCTTTTTTAAAAGCATTCACATGAATATGTTTATACTTATGTAACCTATTTTTATGGGCTTTCCTCTTTGTGATGTTAAGTTCCTGTTATACAGTATATGCCTTGAGCTCTTATTTTGAAGGCGCTAAGAGCGGAAATGATGACACGTTGAAAATAAAGACAATAAAGTGGTCATCGTGTAAAACTGGAGCCTCCGTGTTTGCTATTTTGTAGTTTTATACATTACAGGCGACAAATATAACCCTCGGTTACATTTACTACCATTTTACACGAGGACTCTTTATTTTGAAAACCTCCGCTTCACTACAACGTGTCATCACTTCCGCTCTTAGCGCCTTCAGAATAAGAGCTCAAGGCATATTCTGTATTACCGCGTATAACAGGAATTTAACATCACAAAAAGGAAAGCCCATAAAAATAGGTTACACTTATTGGGCCATCGTATGAAAACTACACTTCATTAAATCATTTTTGATCAACTCGACTTAGTGAACGCTGGACCTTCACAGGCGAGTGTAGCTTGTTAGCTGCTAACAAGCTAAGCTAACTAGCAAACTGAGCTAGCCTGAAAAGCTCCGGAGTTTACTGAGACGAATCAACCCAAATAAGTAAGGAGTTGTAGTTTCTTATACGATAGACGAATACACACAAACGAAGGAATTAACGCAGATGAATGATCAAACTGTTCTTTTCTGTTGACGGTGTTGCTACGCGCCAGTCCGCGCATGCGCAATACCGCCATCATTGTTATTGTTTTACGACATTGACCTTTTTTGTTATTGTTTTACGACAGTTACATTCGTTTACGCTCGCAGCAAAGAAGCGGGCTGCGTTGTATTTGTACCGCGTTAATTCATTCATTTATACATTTATACTTATTCGGCCATCGTATGAAAACTACACTTTATTATTATTATTATTTTGATAAACTCGACTTAGTGAACGCTCGACATTCCCAGGCGAGTGTAGCTTGCTAGTTAGCTTAGCTTGTTAGCTGCTAACAAGCTAAGCTAGCCTAAAAAGCTCCGGAGTTTACTGAGACGAATCGAGCCAAATAAGTAAGGAGGTGTAGTGTATTATCCAATAGACGAATACACACAAACACAGAAACGAAGGAATTAACGCAGACGAATGATCAAACTGTTCTTTTCTGTTGATACTGTTGCTACGCGATCGGTCCGCGCATGCGCAAGACCGCCATAATCTTTGTTATTGTTTTACGACATTTACCTTTTTTGTTATTGTTTTGCGACACTTACGTTCGTTTACGCTCGCAGCGAAGTAGCGTTTTCAAGAAGCCTCAAGTTGTGCTCCACAGAACAGGTTTGTTTATTTCTTACTCTCACGTGTTTACTGGCTTTATAGTTTATCATTACCATAAATAACTGGTGGGGTATTTTTACTGAGTGGAAGAGCATTGTCAAGACGTGGAAAAAAGTATGTATGAGTTTGTATTTGCACTCCAAAAATAATAATATACAATACATCTGTAAGTGCAATTTAAAACTCCACTATGCAAAGCCAAAGCCATTTATCAACAACACCCAGAAACGTCGCCAGCTTCGCTTTGCTGCCATTAAATTCTAAGTTAATGATTATTTGCAAAAAAAATGTACTATCTCAGTGTGAACATGAAATATATTGTCTTTGCAGTCTATTCAATTGAATATAAGTTGAAAAGGATTTGTTGTATTCTCTTTTTATTTACCATTTACACAACGTGACAACATCACTGCTTTTGGGGTTTGTGCGTGCAATGGTAATAATAACACTAATTTGTTTTATTTTTTTGGTTTTTGGCGTTGGTTCTCTCATATTTGGTATTCGGTTTGAGCCGAGAATTTCAGTTCGTCTCTAGTTATGACTGTCAGGTTCAAACACTGATGACATCTATTAAACAAGACACGAAGCAAGGAATTAAACAGACAGAATTACATTTGGCTCAATTGAGGAAAGACGTCTGGACTGTACTCTTTAAACAGTCTCACCACGCTCTGGCGAAAGATTGTACGCCTCCTCTTTTATTTGGACTTTCCCTGATTACATGGCAACGGCTGTTTCTAAGGGCCGGGGGGTCGTAAACAGCCGTCGCCTTTGATTACAAAACAGTTCAAAGAAAAGGTTGTAAAACAGTTCAAAGAAGAGGTCCTTGGAGGGGAGTCCTGTCCTGCTTCCTCTTCGCTTTGTAGGTCTCGGGTCAAGACAATATATTTCTGTTGATTACAATACATGAAAGAAACAGAACACCTTCATGTTGCTTCCCATCCTACACAGTGGAGTTTTACAAGTCTTCTTCTTGGTAGGATCAAAGACAGCTTTGTCTTCTCGCCGGGAACTCGTGGCAACACAAAGTTTTGTGATAACTTACCGTATTTTTCGGACTATAAGTCGCAATTTTTTTCATAGTTTGGCCGGGGGTGCGACTTATACTCAGGAGCGACTTATGTGTGAAATGATGAACACATTAGCGTAAAATATCAAATAATATTATTGATGTCATTGACGTAAGAGACTAGACGTATAAGATTTCATGGGATTTAGCGATTAGGAGTGACAGTAAACGTATAGCATGTTCTATATGTTATAGTTATTTGAATGACTCTTACCATAATATGTTACGTTAACATACCAGTTGGTTATTTATGCCTCATATAACATACACTTATTCAGCCTGTTGTTCACTATTCTTTAGACATTTTCAATTGCCTTTCAAATGTCTATTCTTGCTGTTTTGACATTATTATTAGACATTTATAATAAAAAGCTTTTACCTAGTTTTAAGGGCTGTTTACTTATTTGTATTCATAATCTTAATTTTAGCAAGAGTAATTATATCTTTTTTATTCTAGTTAAGAATATTTTTTTTAGAAAATAACTTTAAATGTGTTTAAAGATTCTGCAACACCCCAAAAATGCTTAACTTAAGAACTGCTAGTTGCATAATGCTTTTTCAGAATAAAATACTTACTTCTATCTTAAAAGTTCTGATAATTAACAACTGGAAATATGTGATGCTTTACATTGAAATCATTTTTTACCTTGAAAATAATTTTTTTTTCTTGAAAATCAACTTTTACCTTGAAAATCTTTTTTTTTCTTGCAAATTATTTTTTACCTTGAAAATCTTTTTTTTTACCTTGAAAATCTTTTTTTTCTTGAAAATTACCTTTTACCTTGAAAATTATTTTTTACCTTGAAAATCTTTTTTTTTCTTGAAAATCAACTTTTACCTTGAAAATCATTTTTTACCTTGAAAATCAACTTTTACCTTAAAAATCATTTTTTACCTTGAAAATCAACTTTTATCTTGAAAAGTATTTTTTACCTTCAAAATCATTTTTTACCTTGAAAATCAACTCCCACTAGGAAGGTCGTAGAGACATGAAACAAAAACCTCTTTGTAGGTCTCACTCTGACCTACATTTCATAATTTGACATCCTCGGGCAAAAACCAACAGGAAGTTGGCAATTACCCCTTCAAGACAAAAATTTACTAAAAACACTCATTTTTGCCTCTTTGAGCTGTAATTTGACCCCCTTAAAATACACCAACCTTTCCCCCCTTAAAATACACCAAACTTTTCACACACATCAGGACTGGTGGAAATTGCGATCTAAGAAGAAAAAAAAAACCCCAAAACTCAAAATTGCGCTCTAGCGCAAATTTTGAATAAAACAGAGACAAAACTGCTCCTCAGAGGAAAACACAGACAAAACTGCTTGTAACTTCCGGTAGGAACGTCTTAGAGACATGAAACAAAAACTTCTATGTAGGTCTCACTTAGACCTACATTTCATAGATTGACATCCTTCAGCAAAAATCAACAGGAAGTTTGCAATCCCCCTTTCAAAACTAAATTTTTGTAAAAAACGGTCACCAAACATCAAACATTATCTCCTCTGAGCGCGTTTGTCGTTTCGGCTTCAAACTACTACAGGAGAGAGATTGAACCCTTCTGATTGACGGATACTCAAAGAGTTGGGATAAGTGCTACGGTTTGGATTTTACGCGCCTTCAAAGAAAAGAACCACTGTGCCACAGCACCTAGGAAAAAAAACACAGACACAACTTCCTCTAACTCCCAGTACGAATATCGTAGAGACATGAAACAAAAACCTCTATGTAGGTCTGACTTAGAGCTAGATTTCATACACTGACATCCTTCAGCAAAAATCAACAGGACGTTGGCAATCACCCCTTCAAAACAAAAGTTTCATAAAAACACTAATTTTTGCCTCTTTGAGCTGTAATTTGACCGCCTTAAAATACTTCAAAACTCACCAAACTTTTTACACACATCAGGACTGGCGGAAATTGCGACTAGCACCTGCCAAATATGCGGGCCCGACCAATGCTGCTTGCAGCTTTATTTTTAAATTGCCTTTCAAATGTCTATTCTGGGTGTTGGCTTTTGTCAAATACATTTCCCCCAAAAAATGCGACTTATACTCCAGTGCGACTTATATATGTTTTTTTTCCTTCTTTATTATGCATTTTCGGCCGGTGTGACTTATACTCCTGAGCGACTTATACTCCGAAAAATACGGTAGATACAATTATTCTGACAATGGCGTCTTTAAAGGCCTACTGAAAGCCACTACTAGCGACCACGCAGTCTGATAGTTTATACATCAATGATGAAATCTTAACATTGCAACACATGCCAATACGGCCGGGTTAACTTATAAAGTGACATTTTAAATTTCCAGCCACACTTCCGGTTGAAAACGCCTTTGGATGATGACGTATGCGCGTGACGTAGCCAGTGAAACAGAAGTATTGGTACCCCATTGAATACAATACAAAAAAGCTCTGTTTTCATTTCATAATTCCACAGTATTCTGGACATCTGTGTTGGTGAATCTTTTGCAATTTGTTTAATGAACAATGGAGGCTGCAAAGAAGAAAGTTGTAGGTGGGATCGGTGTAATAGCGGATCGGTGTAATAGCGGATCTGTGTATTAGCGGCGTACTACAGCAACACAACCAGGAAGACAGAGATGGATAGCAGACGCGTTAGCCGCCGAACTCACCATAACTTCCTCCGTCTCGCCGACCGCATCTGTGATCGGGTGAAGTCCTTCGTCGCACCGTCGAGCGTTGGAACACAGGTGAGCACGGGTGTTGATGAGCAGATGAGGGCTGGATGGCGTAGGTGGATAGCTAATGTTTTTAGCATAGCTCTGTGAGGTCCCGTTTCTAAGTTAGCTTTAATGGCGTCGTTAGCAACAGCATTGTTAAGCTTCGCCAGGCTGGAAAGCATTAACCGTGTATTTACATGTCCATGGTTTAATAGTATTGTTGATCTTCTGTCTATCCTTCCAGTCAGGGGTTTATTTATTTTGTTTCTACCGTATTTCCTTGAATAGCCGCAGGGGCGCTAATTAATTTAAAACCTCCTGTCACTCCGGCGTTTACCGGAAGCCTGCGGGATGGCTGTGCATGCGCTAATTATTTTAAAACCTCTTCTCACTCCGGCGTTTACCAAAAGGAATGCGCTTAGGCGTGCGCTTTGAGTGTGATGTAAGCATACCATCATGAAAAGCACATTTAATTAAAAAAAAACGTTATTATGGTCTTACCTGTACTTATAAATGGAGTCCATTTGCAGCTCCTTCCGACCAAAAGCATCGATAACTTGTTTATAGAAGTCTTCCTTATTTTCTTTCTTCAGTTTTAAAAGTCTCTCTCATACCGTATTTGACACACGCAGCTACGGTATATTAATAAAACATAGCTGCTTACTGTTCTTTTTAGCATACTGTACCGGTATTCAATAGCTTGGACCTTAAATCCTACTGAATAGCTCTTTATCTTTTTTCCTTTGTGCGATTGTAAACTACTGAAAGCAGCTTCCTCCATTTTGAAAATGAGGACAGGTAAAGCGTCACTCGTGACGTAACTAATTTGACTTGGCGGAAGTTCTAGACATATGCTAAATATTTTGCGAAACGAGTTTGACCCGGTGAAAATTATAGACATGCGATAATAAAATTTATATTTTGCGAAACGAATTTCATCCGGCGTTAATAATGAACCGGCGATAAGGCCAAGCATGCGTTAATTATTTTGAGAAACGAGTTAGACCCGGCAGTAATTCTAGACGTGCGAATACTATATTCCCTGCGCCAATTCAAGGAAATACGGTATATGCAGTTTAGCACGATGCTATCACGTTAGCTCCGTAGCTAAAGTGTTTCGCCGATGTATTGTCGTGGAGATAAAAGTCACTGTGAATGTCCATTTGGCGTTCTCGACTCTCATTTTCAAGAGGATATAGTATCCCAGGTGGTTTAAAATACAAATCCGTGATCCACAATAGAAAAAGGAGAGTGTGGAATCCAATGAGCCAGCTTGTACCTAAGTTACGGTCAGAGCGAAAAAAGATATGTCTTGCACTGCACTCTAGTCCTTCACTCGAACGTTCCTCATCCACGAATCTTTCATCCTCGCTCAAATTAATGGGGTAATCGTCGCTTTCTCGGTCCGAATCTCTCTAGCTGCGTTGAAAACAATAGGAAAATGTGAGGAGCCTTTCAACTGACTACGTCACGCTACTTCCGGTAGGGGCAAGGCTTTTTTTTTATCTGATACCAAAAGTTGCGATCTTTATCGTCGTTGTTCTCTACTAAATCCTTTCAGCAAGAATATGGCAATATCGCGAAATGATCAAGTATGACTACAGATTATCGGCCGATATATGCGTTAAAATGTAATATCGGAAATTATCGGTATCGTTTTTTTAATTATCTGTATCGTTTTTATTTTTTTATTTTTTATTTTTTTAAATTAAATCAACATAAAAAACACAAGATACACTTACAATTAGTGCAACAACCCAAAAAAACCTCCCTCCCCCCATTTACACTCATTCACACAAAAGGGTTGTTTCTTTCTGTTATTAATATTCTGCTTCCTACATTATATATCAATATATATCAATACAGTCTGCAAGGGATACAGTCCGTAAGCACACATGATTGTGCGTGCTGCTGCTCCACTAATAGTACTAACCTTTAACACTTCATTTTACTCATTTTCATTCATTACTAGTTTCTATGTAACTGTTTTTATATTGTTGTACTTTCTTTTTTATTCAAGAAAATGTTTTTAATTTATTTATCTTATTTTACTAATTTAAAAAAAAAAGTACCTTATCTTCACCATACATGGTTGTCCAAATTAGGCATAATAATGTGTTAATTCCACGACTGCATATATCGGTATCGGTAATTAAAGAGTTGGACAATACCGGAATATCGGATATTGGCAAAAAGCCATTATCGGACATCCCTAAGTATGACACATAGAATGGATCTGCTATCCCCGTTTAAATAAATAAAAAATCATTTCAGTAGGCCTTTAAAGTCAAAGTGGGGATTAATGAGATCCTCAAACCTTACCAAAACATAGCTGGTGCAGGACGATGTCTCACACGGCAGAGAAAAGCCGGACTTGTAAAAAAGTAAAAAAAAGTAAAAGTAAAAAAAACATTTTTTTATTGTAAAGAATAATAAATAGATTTAATTTAATTCTTCATTTTAGCTTCTATTTTTCAGACGAAGAATTTTCGTGAAATACTTCTTCAAACTTATCATGATTAAAATTCAAAAAAAATATTCTGGCCAATCCAGGAAATCTGTAGAATCAAATTTAAATCTTATTTCAAAGTCTTATGAATTTTTTTTTTTTAATTTTTGTTCTGGAAAATCTAGAAAAAATAGTCATTTGTCTTGGTCCAATTTGCTATATACTCTAACAAAGTGTAGATTGGATTTTAACCTATTTAAAACATGTCTTTAAAATTCTAAAATTAATCTTAATCAGGAAAAATGACTAATGATGTTCCATAAATTATTTTTAAAAGTTTTTCTCTTCTTTTTTTCGGTTGAATTTTGAATTTTAAAGAGTCGAAATTAAAGACAAACCATGTGTCAAAATTTAATTGTCATTTTTTTTCGTGTTTTCTCCTTGTATGTGATTGTCTCGTGTCCTGCAGACGTCTGCGACTCTTGAGGAGCCGGAGCGGACCTCCAGGATGGAGCAGCAGGAGCCACAGTCCCCCCACCTTCAAGAGGAAAAGGAGGAGTTACAGACCCCCCACTTTAAAGTGGAAGACGACGATCCACAGCCTCCCCACTTTAAAGAGGAAGAGGAAGAGTCACAGACCCCTCGCATTGAGGATATACAGTCCCTTCACGTAAAAGAGGAACAGGAGGATCCGCAGCCCTCCGACGTCAAAGAGGAAGAGGAGGAACAGCGCGTCGATCACGAGGGAGAACACCTGGAATGGCTGCAGGAGTTCCGACTGACGGGTGTGCTGGTGAAGGGTGAGGACGACCGGGTGGAAGGTGGAAGTGAGGAGAAGAGAGAGGTGGCAGCTCCGAGCAGCAGCTCAACACAAGATGGAGGTGGAGCAGACGAGGTCGTAGACGGTGAGGACACGAGGTCACCCTCTGACGGTGACACCACACACTTCACATGCTCGCACTGCCGCAAAACTTTTAACCACCGCTGCAGTCTGAAGCGACACATGCGAGCACACACCGGGGAGAAACCCTTCGCCTGCTTAGTTTGCGGCAAAAGATTCTCTCAGGGGGCCAACTTGAAAGTACACGCGAGGACGCACACCGGAGAAAAACCGCATTCCTGCCCCAGCTGCCTCAAAAGCTTCTGCGACCCCTCGGCGCTCGTCGCGCACACGAGGACGCACACCGGAGAGAAACCGTATGTCTGTTCAGAGTGCGGCGAAAGCCTAGTCAATAGTCAGTGTCTGAAGGTGCACGTGAGGAGGAAACACACCGGCGAAAGACCGTTTTCCTGTTCGGGCTGCGACAAGAGCTTTTGTGACCGCTCGGCGCTGGTGGTGCACGCCAGGCGACACACGGGGGAGAAAGTGTTCAAATGCGGTGTGTGTGAGGAAAGATTCTCTTACAAGTACCAGTGTAAGAAACACCAGTGCGCTGGGGGGAGCGGCGGCAGGAAATGAGGCCGCACCATTTCTAACTAACGTCCACAACGTAAACATCACCAAATATAACATGTCATCGCAACACAATCTTCTTAATAGTTTATTCATCCTTTTTTTTCAGTCCCAAAAGGTGACAGTACACCATACAAATATATATATACATATATGTATATATGTATGTATATCAGGGGTCACCAACACGGTGCCCGCGGGCACCAGGTAGCCCGTAAGGACCAGATGAGTAGCCCGCTGGCCTGTTCTAAAAATAGCTCAAATAGCAGCACTTACCAGTGAGCTGCATCTATTTTTTAAATGTTATTTATTTACTAGCAAGCTGGTCTCGCTTTGCCCGACATTTTTAATTCTAAGAGAGACAAAACTCAAATAGAATTTTTCAATTTTATTTATTTACTAGCAAGCTGGTCTCGCTTTGCCCGACATTTTTAATTGTAAGAGGGACAAAACTCAAATAGAATTTTTCAATTTTATTTATTTACTAGCAAGCTGGTCTCGCTTTGCCCGACATTTTTAATTGTAAGAGAGACAAAACTCAAATAGAATTTGAAAATCCAAGGAAATATTTGAAAGACTTGGTCTTCACTTGTTTAAATAAATTCATTCATTTTTTTTACTTTGCTTCTTATAACTTTCAGAAAGACAATTTTAAAGAAAAAATACAACCTTAAAAATGATTTTAGGATTTTTAAACACATATACCTTTTTACGTTTTAAATTCCTTCCTTTTCTTTCCTGACAATTTAAATCAATGTTCAAGTAAAACAATTTTTTTTTATTGTAAAGAATAATAAATAGACTTTAATTTAATTCTTCATTTTAGCTTCTATTTTTCCGACGAAGAATATTCGTGAAATATTTCTTCAAACTTATTATGATTAAAATTCAAAAAAATTATTCTGGCAAATCCAGAAAATCTGTAGAATCAAATTTAAATCTTATTTCAAAGTCTTTTGAATTTTTTAAAAAAAAATTTGTTCTGGAAAATCTAGAAAAAATAGTCATTTTTCTTGGTCCAATTTGTTATATCAATCAATCAATCAATGTTTATTTATATAGCCCTAAATCACAAGTGTCTCAAAGGGCTGTACAAGCCACAACGACATCCTCGGTACAGAGCCCACATACGGGCAAGGAAAAACTCACCCCAGTGGGACGTCGGTGAATGACTATGAGAAACCTTGGAGAGGACCGCATATGTGGGTAACCCCCCCCCCTCTAGGGGAGACCGAAAGCAACGGATGTCGAGTGGGTCTGACATAACATTGTGAAAGTCCAGTCCACAGTGGATCCAACACATCAGCGGGAGTCCAGTCCACAGCGGGGCCAACAGGAAACCATCCCGAGCGGAGACGGGTCAGCAGCGCAGAGATGTCCCCAACCGATGCACAGGCTAGTGGTCCACCCGGGGTCCCGGCTCTGGACAGCCAGCACTTCATCCATGGCCACCGGACCTATGCAACTCCCCCTCGCAAGGGACAGGGGAGAAGAGGAGAGAAGAAAAGAAACGGCAGATCAACTGGTCTAAAAAAGGGGGGGTCTATTTAAAGGCTAGATTATACAAATGAGTTTTAAGATGGGACTTAAATGCTTCTACTGAGGTAGCATCTCTAACTGTTACCGGGAGGGCATTCCAGAGTACTGGAGCCCGAATAGAAAACGCTCTATAGCCCGCAGACTTTTTTTTGGCTCTGGGAATCACTAATAAGCCGGAGTTCTTTGAACGCAGATTTCTTGTC
The DNA here is from genome assembly GCF_033978785.1 of Entelurus aequoreus. Classification (NCBI taxonomy): domain Eukaryota; kingdom Metazoa; phylum Chordata; class Actinopteri; order Syngnathiformes; family Syngnathidae; genus Entelurus; species Entelurus aequoreus. Next base: position 92,863,411 of record NC_084733.1, read on the forward strand.
GGGACATATGGTACAATACAATCGGCGAGATAGGCTGGAGCTAAACCGTGTAATATTTTATACGTAAGTAGTAAAACCTTAAAGTCGCATCTTAAGTGCACAGGAAGCCAGTGCAAGTGAGCCAGTATAGGTATATATATATATGTATATAAAGGTATATACAGTATAGGCGTAATATGATCAAACTTTCTTGTTTTTGTCAAAAGTCTAGCAGCCGCATTTTGTACCAACTGTAATCTTTTAATGCTAGACATAGGGAGGCCTGAAAATAATACGTTACAGTAATCGAGACGAGACGTAACGAACGCATGAATAATGATCTCAGCGTCGCTAGTGGACAAGATGGAACGAATTTTAGCGATATTACGGAGATGAAAGAAGGCCGTTTTAGTAACACTCTTAATGTGTGACTCAAACGAGAGAGTTGGGTGGAAGATAATACCCAGATTCTTTACCGAGTCTCCTTGTTTAATTGTTTGGTTGTCAAATGTTAAGGTGGTATTATTAAATAGATGTTGGTGTCTAGCAGGACCGATAATCAGCATTTCCGTTTTCTTAGCGTTGAGTTGCAAAAAGTTAGCGGACATCCATTGTTTAATTTCATTAAGACACGCCTCCAGCTGACTACAGTCCGGCGTGTTGGTCAGCTTTAGGGGCATGTAGAGTTGAGTGTCATCAGCATAACAGTGAAAGCTAACACCGTACTTGCGTATGATGTCACCCAGCGGCAGCATGTAAATACTAAAGAGTGCAGGGCCAAGAACCGAACCCTGGGGAACTCCGCACGTTACCTTGACATAGTCCGAGGTCACATTGTTATGGGAGACGCACTGCATCCTGTCAGTAAGATAAGAGTTAAACCAAGACAAGGCTAAGTCTGACATACCAATACGTGTTTTGATACGCTCTAATAAAATATTATGATCGACGGTATCGAAAGCGGCGCTAAGATCAAGAAGCAGCAACATAGATGACGCATCAGAATCCATCGTTAGCAATAGATCATTAGTCATTTTTGCGAGGGCTGTCTCCGTAGAGTGATTTGCCCTGAAACCGGATTGAAAAGGTTCACAGAGATTGTTAGTCACTAAGTGTTCATTTAGCTGCTGTGCAACAGTTTTTTCGAGAATTTTGGAAATAAACGGAAGGTGGGAGACCGGTCGGTAGTTTACCATGAGGTCAGGATCGAGGTTAGGTCTTTTGAGCAGAGGATGAATAACCGCTTTTTTGAATGCTAGGGGAACAGTGCCGGAGGAAAGTGATAAGTTTATAATATTTAACACTGATGGACCTAATAATACAAACAGTTCCTTGATAAGTTTCCCAGGAAGTGGGTCAAGTAAACATGTTGTTTGTTTTATCCCACTTACACGCTGTAATAATTCCTCTAATGTTATTTCATCAAAAATAGAGAGACTATTTTGGAGGGCAGTGTCCGTCGTATATACAGTCGTATTTGTGTTAATAGAACCCAGTTGTAGCTGGGATGCGTTGTCTTTAATCTCCTTTCTAATGAGTTCAATTTTCTTATTAAAGAAATTCATAAAATCATCTGCCGAGTGGGTGGAGCTACTGGGAGGAGTCCCTTGTTGGGTCAGCGATGCCACTGTACTAAACAGAAATTTAGGATCGTTTTTGTTGAGGCGGATGAGATTTGAGTAGTATTTAGCTTTAGCTAAGGTAAGCATGCGTTTATAAGTTATTAAACTATCACTCCATGCTTGATGGAAAACCTCAAGTTTAGTCGCGCGCCATTTGCGTTCCAGTTTTCTACATGATAATTTATGAGCTCTAATTTCTTCTGTAAACCATGGGGTGCGCCTTTTAGGGGCCCTTTTTTGCTTTAGCGGTGCTATACTATCAATAATTTCGCGCAAGGCATCGTCAAAGTTGTTAGTGAGTTTATCAATAGAGCCGACATAATTTGGGAATGGTGCTATTACCGAAGGCAGTAGGTCAGCAAGAGTCATCGTTGTGGCAGCATTAATGTTGCGGCCGCTATAGCAGTTATTATTATTATTAGCTTGTTGACAAAGAGTCAAAACTTCAAATTTTATAAGGTAATGATCGGACATTACTTTAGTATATGGAAGTATCATAACTTTGGAGGTGGTGACACCCCTGACAAGCACTAGATCTATTGTATTACCGTTGCGATGCGTGGGTTCATGTATTATTTGTGTAAGACCACAGCTATCAATTATGGTTTGGAGCGCCACGCACTGAGGGTCCGATGGGGTATTCATATGGATATTAAAGTCCCCCATTATGATTATATTGTCGGCGTGCGTCACTAGATCAGCAACGAACTCTGAGAATTCACTGATAAAGTCCGAATAGGGCCCAGGGGGGCGGTAGATAACAGCCAGGTCGAGAGGTAGCGGTGTGACAGACCTCATAGTAAGCACCTCAAACGATTTATATTTATTATTTAGGTTAGGGGTAAGGTTGAAATTTTCATTGTATATTAGTGCGACACCCCCTCCCCTTTTAAGAGGGCGGGCAACATGCGCATTCGTATAGTTAGGAGGAGATGCCTCATTGAGCGCAAAAAATTCGTCCGGTTTGAGCCAGGTTTCGCTAAGACCAATGACGTTAAGATTGTTGTCTCTAATGACCTCATTAACCAATAACGCCTTGGGAGACAATGATCTTATGTTTAAAAAGCCCATATTATAGGTATTGGGCTGTTTTGACGAGTTTTTGTTAAGATTATCCGTAGTGGCAATATTAACAATGTTGCGTTTATTATGCGTAGTGCACTTTAAATAGTTTCGACCATATCTAGGAATTGATATGACGGGAATTTTCCGATTGTTTGCTTGGTGCTGCAATAGACTGGACATATCATAATTTGCCACCTCAGTAGAATGCATGTCCACCTCTGACACAGACACAACAGAAAAAACATTATGTGAATTGTGTATTATTCTAAGAGAATTGCTATGCGTACATGGATTATCCAGCCTGGCGCTGGCTAGTTCTAGCTTAACTGACTCCTCACCCGGACTAACAGACATTGTAATTGCCTGTGACCGGGCTTGCTCTAGTGTAGTCAGTCAAGTGAGACTTAAATAGTAGTCTATGTTTCTAGACAGGATGATGGCGCCTTCCTGGTTAGGGTGAAGGCCGTCTCTCATCAGCAAGCCTGGTTTGCCCCAGAAAGAGGGCCAGTTATCAATAAACGTTAGTCCCTGCGTCCTACAGTAGCTAGCCAACCACTTGTTAAGCGAGACTAATCTGCTATATCTCTCATCATTGCCTCTCGCAGGCAGGGGGCCAGAGACAATTACTCGATGCCTGGACATCTTTCTGGCGAGATCACAAGTCCTGGCTATGTTTCTCTTTGTAATCTCTGACTGTCTCATTCTAGTGTCATTGGAGCCAACGTGTACAACTATATTCGCATAATTAGTGGTGCGATTAGCCTGTCGTACGTGTTTACTAGGCCTGTTGCGAGTTAGCTCCCTAAGATTAGCTTCAATGTCAGGTGCTCTGGCCCCGGGGATACACTTTATTGTGGCTGGTTTGCTAAGCTTTATGTTTCGGGTGATGGAGTCCCCTATAACTAAGGTGTGGTGCCCGGTAGACTGGGGTGTAGGACTAGCTAAAGAGCTAAATCTATTATGCGTCTCAACCGGTACACCGTAGCTTGTAGGCCGCTTAGGACTGCTACAAGCTGGGCTAGTTAGCTCGCTACAGCTAACGCTAGCAGATGTGTCCGCAACATCTAAAGTTACGACATTACTCTGCTCTAACTGGCGGACACGGCCCTCTAGCAGAGCCAACCTCTCCGTGAGTATGGTGCAAGACGCGCAGGAAGCCATTACTCACAGTGTTTTCTGTCACCGAGTGAAGTTCCTGCTGTACTCTAACAAAGTGTAGATTGGATTTTAACCTATTTAAAACATGTCTTTAAAATTCTAAAATTAATCTTAATCAGGAAAAATTACTAATGATGTTCCATAAATTATTTTTTTAAGTTTTTCTCTTCTTTTTTTCGGTTGAATTTTGAATTTTAAAGAGTCGAAATTGAAGATAAACTATGTTTCAAAATTTAATTGTAATTTTTTTTCGTGTTTTCTCCTCTTTTAAACCGTTCAATTAAGTGTAAATATCACTAATTATTAATAATAACATAGAGTTAAAGGTAAATTGAGCAAATTGGCTATTTCTGGCAATTTATTGAAGTGTGTATCAAACTGGTAGCCCTTCGCATTAATCACTACCCAAGAAGTAGCTCTTGCTTTCAAAAAGGTTGGTGACCCCTGATGTATATAAATATGTATATACACAGACATATATGTATATATATATACACCTACATATATGTATGTGTGTATATATACACCTACATATATGTATGTGTGTATATATAAATATATACACACATACATACAGTATATATGTGTATATATATACATATATATTTATATATACACACATACATGTATGTATGTGTACATATATACATATAAAAATATGTGTCTTACCACTCGGAAGGCTTTACAATTCTGACCACTTCCTGTACATGCCACTTCTCACCAGCAACAGGCGCTGTTGCAACACTTCTTTCATCATTTAATTCAGCGTAATGCAGGCCTATTCGACCCCAAAAGGGACAAGCGGTAGAAAATAGATGGGTGGATATTGTAACATCTTTGACAACCAAAGCATGATCGTGACAATCCACATATTGTGTTATGTACGCGTGGAACTGTTATCTAAACATTGACGTGTAGCTCCTCCTCTGAACGCAAGTGCTCCTACAGCAGGGATACGATTTGTGTGTTTCTACGAAATCTGGCAAGACATTTTTTTTAAAATTGTCAATAAATCATGTTGGTCCTTTTTGTTTTGAGCTGTTTAAGTTTAAAACACATTTCTAGAAGTCCCAGCATTTTTCTGTCTACCTAGAAGACCCAGAGAGGGGTCATTTGGCCCGACGCTTTTCCCACACTAATCACTCATTTTGTTCTGGTAATGAGGCTGTTAGGGGCAGTTTGTGGGGTGAGGGGGTCACACCTTACAGGCAAGACAGGTAACGGCCAAGACATAAATACCAGTGCACGTGGACTATAGCTTCATTTCCCTCAAGAATTTTGTGGTGAAAGAAGCTTCTCTCCAAGGAACGAAGATGCAGAGATTCAGCACTCAACAAGCATTGGAAATGCTCCTTTCCAATGTTAACCCTGTCGACTCGGATGGAGAAGACATCAATCTTCAGGAGGATTCAGACTCCGAGCTGTCTCAGTCATCTTCAGGTAAGATTTCATTTCATATTATTTCCTATTTTACATTTCATTTCAGTGAGGATGTTGGAAAATATAGCACCACAGTGTTTCCCACAGGGTTGACCGGGGGGGGGGGGGGGGGGGGCTCAAGAAAACACGCAGTTCGAATACTCAGTTCAATTCAAACTCTGTGTATATCTATATACTATATAGTATATAGATATACACAGAGTTTGAATTGAACTACAAAACTTTCATTGAACATATATACAGACATAGGTATAGGTAAATAAATAAATGGACAGGATATATATAGATAAATGGATGTAATAAATAAATATATAGAGAGATAAATGGATATAAATAAATATGTTTTAATATTATTTATATTTAGTTATTATATATTAAATAGATGATATAAATAAATATATATACTGTACTACTGCCTGCAGACACATATCATCAGTGTTTCCCAATTCCCATATATTAATTTATTTGTGGTGGGCCGCCACTGGCACCATGTGAATAGAGCCTCCATTTTGTTTCTGAGTGCCGACTGCCGTCAGTTTTGTTTGATTCTACTTCTCCTGAGGTGTCTGCAGCTTAGCCAACCTATTTGAGATGTTCTGGGATTATTATTATTATTTGCTTCTATGCTTGCATTTGTGATATCATTTGACTTTCCCATTGCTCATAATGACATTTTTTTTTCACACTACAGATGAGGAGACTGCTCCCCAACCAACAAAGAGAGCTCGGCTGGGGACTGATGTGACAGAGACTGCGAAAGATGGCACAGTATGGCATGAAGAACAGGTGGGAACGGGTCCACATTTCACCCCGCCATCGCCATACAGCGCAGATGGAGAGCCAACAGCTAAGGCCAGGAGGTCAATCACAAGTCGTCTTCAGAGCTTCCTGTGTTTCATCACTCTGGACATGCTTGGCATCATTGGAGACTGTACAGTTCAACATGCAAAGCAAACGGAGCATGTGGATTGGTTCATGGGCCTCCCTGAACTAATGGCATTTATTTCCATCACCATGATGCGGGGAATCATCAGGGTGCCATCACTGCGTGACTGCTGGTCGAAAAACCTGGGAAGCCCACAGATCATCGAAACCATGTCCCGAGGGCGTTTCCAAAACATCATGCATCACCTGCGCTTTGATGACAGAGACACCCGCAGCGAGCGAGCACAGACCGATAAGTTTGCTGCAATTTCAAACATATGGGGATTGTTTGCCACCAACTGCATCACATCCTACATCCCTGGTCAACACATCACCATCGACCAACAACTTTTCCCGTCCAAGACTCGCTGCTGTTTCCTACAGTACATTGCATCTAAACCAGACAAGTTTGGGATCAAGTTCTGGGTGGCGCGTGACTTGAAAACCAAATACGTCTGCAACATCCTCCCATATCTTGGCAAGGACGACACTCGGCCTCGTGGGGAGAGAGTGTCTGAGAGTGTAGTCATGAGGCTGATGGAACCATTCTTGGACAAGGGCAGAAATGTTACCACGGACAATTTCTTTACATCACTGTCACTTGCAAAACGACTACTTAGCCGGAATACAACCATCCTCGGCACAGTCAACAAGATTCGCAAAGAAATTCCACCGTCAACTCGACAGATGTACCGCGATGAATTTACCACCCAGGTATTTTCAACCACTGGTGCCACACTGACGGTGTATGCGCCCAAGCGGAGGAAGACTGTATATGTTCTCAGCAGCATGCACAGCACCATTCAGACACAGGATACCACCAAAAAGAAGCCAAACACCATCACACAGTACAACACAACAAAGTGCGGCGTCGATGTCATGGACCAGATGGTGCGGGGGTACACTGTCCGCGCAGGAACACGGCGCTGGCCAGTAGCAGTGTTCTATAACATGATTGATATTGCAGCACTGAATGCCCACGTGCTCTATCAATTATGCACCGGGAGGCAGGAGAGACGGGTGGATTTCCTGCTGGAACTTGCAAAAGAGTTGGCTCACTCCCACGTGGGTATGAAAAAGGCCCAAAAGGAACAATTATTTCGGCAACAACGCTCCACACCACAACTAGGAAAAAGAGCCAAGTGTCAGGCTAAAATCCAATGCAAGGACAATCGTGCAACTGTGCGCTGTGTTGACTGCTACCGTTATACATGTGGGAAATGCCGAAAGGAGCAATGGCAGTGCCAGGATTGTGAGTGACTGCTCAAATGTATGTCAGTCACGTTTACATGGACATGGTTTTTCATTCTTTGTAAATATGCTTTTTTCTTTGTAAATTTTTTTTTTTAAACTATTTTTGGCACACAAAAATAACAATTGCTTCTGCAACAACCCTCCACACCAAAACTGGGAAAACAGTTGCTTTTTCATTCTTTGTAAATATGTTTTGTTTTGTATTTTTTTTAACAATAAATGTCAGAGTGTTGATCCCTTCATTCTGTTGATCCTTGCAAAAACACACACAACCTACCTCAGAACTAAAGCTTGAGCTGTAAGGTCCCCTCCCCCACACAGGCTCAAGTGGCCCCTGCCATGTGCCACTAACAGCCACATTTTCATAACAAAAGGAGTGTCCACAGGGGGGACTAGCGGTCAAATGACCCTCTTGTGGGGTTTCTAGGTAAAAAGGTCAATTGACCCTTCTCTGGGACTTCATGTGAAAGCAACTTGTTTGTTCATAGTGTTAAAACTTGAAAATTGTTTGTCTAGGGTCCACTTAATAATGATGAAAAATGATGTATATCTGTGGTTAATCGCCATCATTTGAAGTTAACTATGAACAATGCGATTAATTGCGATATTTTTTAAGTGTTTGAAAGCCCTAATAATTATGTATAAGTACTAGGGCTGCAACAACTAATCGATTAAAATCGATTATAGAAATAGTTGCCGATTAATTTAGTCATCGATTCGTTGGATCTATGCTATGCGCATGCGCAGAGGCAATTTATTTATTTATTTATTTTTTGTCATTTTTTTTATGAACCTTTATTTATAAACTGCAACATGTACAAACAGCTGAGAAACAATAATCACAATAAGTATGGTGCTAGTATGCTGTTTGTCCCCAATAAAATACTGGAAAGGATACAAATGTAGTTTGTCTCTTTCATCTGATTAATAATCGACAGATTAATCGATTATCAAATTAATCGTTAGTTGCAGCCCTAATATGTACACATGTGTATATATGTTATTAATATATATATATATATATATATATATATATATATATATATATATATATATATATATATATTTATATATATATATATACATATATATATATATATATATATATATATAGAAATGTATACATATATATGTATATATATATATATATACACATATATATCTATATATACACATATATGTATATATATATATACACATATATATCTATATATACACATATATGTATATATATACATATATATATACACACACATATATATGTAGAAATGTATACATATATATCTATATATACACATATATGTATATATATACATATATATACACACACATATATATGTAGAAATGTATACATATATATGTATATATATATATATATATATATACATATATATATATATATATATATATATATATATATATATATATACATACACACACATACCTATATTATTTACATACACACACATATACATACATATATATGTATAGGTATATATATACACACACATATATATGTAGAAAAGTATACATATATATGTATGTATATATATATATATATATATACACACACATACCTATATTATTTACATACACACACATATACATACACATATATGTATACATATACATATATATACACACATATATATACACACACACACATATATACACACATGTGTATATATATATGTATATATATATACATGTATATATATGTGTGTATATATATATATATATATATATATATATATATATATATATATATACATATATATGTATATATATACACACATATATATACACACGTGTGTATATATATATATATATGTATATATATATATATATATACATATATATATATGTATATATATGTGTGTATATATATATATGTGTGTATATATATAT
>NC_084733.1:92872780-92925280 GCF_033978785.1 Entelurus aequoreus
TGTTGTGTAACTCTCCCACAATATGACTATATGTGTGTGTCTCTACCTACATGTGTGTTGTGTAACTCTCCCACAATATGACTATATGTGTGTGTTTCTACCTACATGTGTGTTGTGTAACTCTCCCACAATATGACTATATGTGTGTGTTTCTACCTACATGTTGTGTTGTGTAAACTCTCCCACAATATGACTATTATGTGTGTGTTTCTACCTACATGTGTGTTGTGTAACTCTCCCACAATATGACTATATGTGTGTGTTTCTACCTACATGTGTGTTGTGTAACTCTCCCACAATATGACTATATGTGTGTGTTTCTACCTACATGTGTGTTGTGTAACTCTCCCACAATATGACTATATGTGTGTGTTTCTACCTACATGTGTGTTGTGTAACTCTCCCACAATATGACTATATGTGTGTGTTTCTACCTACATTTGTGTGTTGTGTAACTCTCCCACAATATGACTATATGTGTGTGTTTCTACCTACATGTGTGTTGTGTAACTCTCCCACAATATGACTATATGTGTGTGTTTCTACCTACATGTGTGTTGTGTAACTCTCCCACAATATGACTATATGTGTGTGTTTCTACCTACATGTGGTTGTTGTGTAACTCTCCCACAACATGACTATATGTGTGTGTTTCTACCTACATGTGTGTTGTGTAACTCTCCCACAATCATGACTATATGTGTGTGTTTCTACCTACATGTGTGTTGTGTAACTCTCCCACAATATGACTATATGTGTGTGTTGTCTACCTACATGTGTGTTAGTGTAACTCTCCCACAATATGACTATATGTGTGTGTTTCTACCTACCATGTGTGTTGTGTAACTCTCCCACAATATGACTATATGTGTGTGTTTCTACCTACATGTGTGTTGTGTAACTCTCCCACAACATGACTATATGTGTGTGTTCTACCTACATGTGTGTTGTGTAACTCTCCCACAATATGACTATATGTGTGTGTTTCTACCTACATGTGTGTTGTGTAACTCTCCCACAATATGACTATATGTGTGTGTTTCTACCTACATGTGTGTTGTGTAACTCTCCCACAATATGACTATATGTGTGTGTTTCTACCTACATGTGTGTTGTGTAACTCTCCCACAATATGACTATATGTGTGTGTTTCTACCTACATGTGTGTTGTGTAACTCTCCCCACAATATGACTATATGTGTGTGTTTCTACCTACATGTGTGTTGTGTAACTCTCCCACAATATGACTATATGTGTGTGTTCTACCTACATGTGTGTTGTGTAACTCTCCCACAATATGACTATATGTGTGTGTTTCTACCTACATGTGTGTTGTGTAACTCTCCCACAATATGACTATATGTGTGTGTTTCTACCTACATGTGTGTTGTGTAACTCTCCCACAATATGACTATATGTGTGTGTTATCTACCTACATGTGTGTTGTGTAACTCTCCCACAATATGACTATATGTGTGTGTTTCTACCTACATTGTGTGTTGTGTAACTCTCCCACAATATGACTATATGTGTGTGTTTCTACCTACATGTGTGTTGTGTAACTCTCCCACAATATGACTATATGTGTGTGTTTTCTACCTACATGTGTGTTGTGTAACTCTCCCACAATATGACTATATGTGTGTGTTTCTACCTACATGTGTGTTGTGTAACTCTCCCACAATATGACTATATGTGTGTGTTTCTACCTACATGTGTGTTGTGTAACTCTCCCACAATATGACTATATGTGTGTGTTTCTTTGTCTTCTCTACATGTGTGTTGTGTAACTCTCCCACAATATGACTATATGTGTGCTGTTTCTCTACCTACATGTGTGTTGTGTAACTCTCCCACAATATGACTATTATGTGTGTGTTTCTACCTACATGTGTGTTGTGTAACTCTCCCACAATATGACTATATGTGTGTGTTTCTACCTACATGTGTGTTGTGTAACTCTCCCACAATATGACTATATGTGTGTGTTTCTACCTACATGTGTGTTGTGTAACTCTCCCACAATATGACTATATGTGTGTGTTCTTCTACCTACATGTGTGTTGTGTAACTCTCCCCACAATATGACTATACGTGTGTGTTTCTACCCTACATGTGGTGTTGTGTAACTCTCCCACAATATGACTATACGTGTGTGTTCTACCTACATGTGTGTTGTGTAACTCTCCCACAATATGACTTTTACAGTGTGTGATTTCTCACCTACATGTTATGTGTTGTGTAACTCTCCCACAATATGACTATACTGTGTGTGTTTCTACCTACATGTGTGTTGTGTAAACTCTTCCCACAATATGACTATATGTGTGTGGTTTCTACCTACATGTGTGTTGTGTAACTCTCCACAATATGACTATATGTGTGTGTTTCTACCTACATGTGTGTTGTGTAACTCTCCCACAATATGACTATATGTGTGTGTTTCTACCTACATGTGTGTTGTGTAACTCTCCCACAATATGACTATATGTGTGTGTTTCTACCTACATGTGTGTTGTGTAACTCTCCCACAATATGACTATATGTGTGTGTTTCTACCTACATGTGTGTTGTGTAACTCTCCCACAATATGACTATACGTGTGTGTTTCTACCTACATGTGTGTTGTGTAACTCTCCCACAATATACTTGACCTATTACGCTATGTGTGTTTCTACCTACATGTGTGTTGTGTAACTCTCCCACAATATGACTATACGTGTGTGTTTCTACCTACATGTGTGTTGTGTAACTCTCCCACAATATGACTATATGTGTGTGTTTCTACCTACATGTGTGTTGTGTAACTCTCCCACAATAGTGACTATAGTGTGTGTTATCTACCTACATGTGTGTTGTGTAACTCTCCCACAATATGACTATACTGTGTGTGTTTCTACCTACATGTGTGTGTTGTGTAACTCTCCCACAATATGACTATATGTGTGTGTTTCTACCTACATGTGTGTTGTGTAACTCTCCCACAATATGACTATAATGTGTGTGTTCTACCTACATGTGTGTTGTGTAACTCTCCCACAATATGACTATATGTGTGTGTTTCTACCTACATGTGTGTTGGTGTAACTCTCCCACAATATGACTATATGTGTGTGTTTCTACCTACATGTGTGTTGTGTAACTCTCCACAATATGACTATATGTGTGTGTTTCTACCTACATGTGTGTTGTGTAACTCTCCCACAATATGACTATATGTGTGTGTTTCTACCTACATGTGTGTTGTGTAACTCTCCCACAATATGACTATATGTGTGTGTTTCTACCTACATGTGTGTTGTGTAACTCTCCCACAATATGACTATATGTGTGTGTTTCTACCTACATGTGTGTTGTGTAACTCTCCCACAATATGACTATATGTGTGTGTTTCTACCTACATGTGTGTTGTGTAACTCTCCCACAATATGACTATATGTGTGTGTTTCTACCTACATGTGTGTTGTGTAACTCTCCCACAATATGACTATATGTGTGTGTTTCTACCTACATGTGTGTTGTGTAACTCTTCCCACAATATGACTATATGTGTGTGTGTCTACCTACATGTGTGTTGTGTAACTCTCCGCACAATATGACTATATGTGTGTGTTCTACCGTACATGTGTGTTGTGTAACTCTCCCCAATATGACTATATGTGTGTGTTTCTACCTACATGTGTGTTGTGTAACTCTCCCACAATTATGACTATATGTGTGTGTCTCTACCTACATGTGTGTTGTGTAACTCTCCCACAATATGACTATATGTGTGTGTTTCTACCTACATGTGTGTTGTGTAACTCTCCCACAATATGGACTATATGTGTGTGTTTCTACTCTACATGTGTGTTGTGTAACTCTCCCACAATATGACTATATAGTGTGTGTGTTTCTACCTACATGTGTGTTGTTGTAACTCTCCCAACAATATGACTATATGTGTGTGTTTCTACCTACATGTGTGTTGTGTAACTCTCCCACAATATGACTATATGTGTGTGTTTCTACCTACATGTGTGTTGTGTAACTCTCCCACAATATGACTATATGTGTGTGTTTCTACCTACATGTGTGTTGTGTAACTCTCCCACAATATGACTATATGTGTGTGTTTCTACCTACATGTGTGTTGTGTAACTCTCCCACAATATGACTATATGTGTGTGTTTCTACCTACATGTGTGTTGTGTAACTCTCCACAATATGACTATATGTGTTGTGTTTCTACCTACATGTGTGTTGTGTAACTCTCCCACAATAATGACTTATATGTGTGTGTTTCTACCTACATGTGTGTTGTGTAACTCTCCCACAACATGACTATATGTGTGTGTGTTTCTACCTACATGTGTGTTGTGTAACTCTCCCACAACATTGACTATATGTGTGTGTTTCTACCTACATGTGTGTTGTGTAACTCTCCCACAATATGACTATATGTGTGTGTTTCTACCTACATGTGTGTGTTGTGTAACTCTCCCACAATATGACTATATGTTGTGTGTTTCTACCTACATGTGTGTTGTGTAACTCTCCCACAATATGACTATATGTGTGTGTTTCTACCTACATGTGTGTTGTGTAACTCTCCCACAACATGACTATATGTGTGTGTTTCTACCTACATGTGTGTTGTGTAACTCTCCCACAACATGACTATATGTGTGTGTTTCTACCTACATGTGTGTTGTGTAACTCCCTACATGTGTGTTGTGTAACTCTCCCACAATATGACTATATGTGTGTGTTTCTACCTACATGTGTGTTGTGTAACTCTCCCACAATATGACTATATGTGTGTGTTTCTACCTACATGTGTGTTGTGTAACTCTCCCACAAGTTGTCGTGTCACATGTGTGTGACGATCAAAAGAGGACTGACAGATCTTCAGCTGCATCTCCGCCTACAAACATTGATTATTGATTGTGTATCAGTTGTCATCAGCTGTGAGATCAATCAATCAATCAATCATCAAGAGCTCACCTGAGAGACTTCCTGAGCCCACATCTGATTGGACGAGAGACACAGACACACAACACACAACACACAAGTCATCATTTCAAGGTTTTCTTCTGGAGTCTCTCACTCACCTTCAGCCAGCCAACTCGCACACAGCTGAACATGAAGGACATGTAGTCGTCCTGCCGGGTGTTGTTGAGTCTCTACACACACATGACACACAGTCAACTAAATATAGTCTTTTTCTGACCCTTGTTACAACAACAAGTGTCAATAGTGTGTTACAACAACAAGTGTCAATAGTGTGTTACAACAACAAGTGTCAATAGTGTGTTACAACAACAAGTGTCAATAGTGTGTTACAACAACAAGTGTCAATAGTGTGTTATAACAACAAGTGTCAATAGTGTGTTACAACAACAAGTGTCAATAGTGTGTTACAACAACAAGTGTCAATAGTGTGTTACAACAACAAGTGTCAATAGTGTGTTACAACAACAAGTGTCAATAGTGTGTTACAACAAGTGTCAATAGTGTGTTACAACAAGTGTCAATAGTGTGTTACAACAAGTGTCAATAGTGTGTTACAACAAGTGTCAATAGTGTGTTACAACAAGTGTCAATAGTGTGTTACAACAAGTGTCAATAGTGTGTTACAACAACAAGTGTCAATAGTGTGTTACAACAAGTGTCAAAAGTGTGTTACAACAAGTGTCAATAGTGTGTTACAACAAGTGTCAATAGTGTGTTACAACAAGTGTCAATAGTGTGTTACAACAACAAGTGTCAATAGTGTGTTACAACAAGTGTCAATAGTGTGTTACAACAACAAGTGTCAATAGTGTGTTACAACAAGTGTCAATAGTGTGTTACAACAACAAGTGTCAATAGTGTGTTACAACAAGTGTCAATAGTGTGTTACAACAACAAGTGTCAATAGTGTGTTACAACAACAAGTGTCAATAGTGTGTTACAACAACAAGTGTCAATAGTGTGTTACAACAACAAGTGTCAATAGTGTGTTACAACAACAAGTGTCAATAGTGTGTTACAACAACAAGTGTCAATAGTGTGTTACAACAACAAGTGTCAATAGTGTGTTACAACAACAAGTGTCAATAGTGTGTTATAACAACAAGTGTCAATAGTGTGTTACAACAACAAGTGTCAATAGTGTGTTACAACAACAAGTGTCAATAGTGTGTTACAACAACAAGTGTCAATAGTGTGTTACAACAACAAGTGTCAATAGTGTGTTACAACAAGTGTCAATAGTGTGTTACAACAAGTGTCAATAGTGTGTTACAACAAGTGTCAATAGTGTGTTACAACAAGTGTCAATAGTGTGTTACAACAAGTGTCAATAGTGTGTTACAACAAGTGTCAATAGTGTGTTACAACAACAAGTGTCAATAGTGTGTTACAACAAGTGTCAAAAGTGTGTTACAACAAGTGTCAATAGTGTGTTACAACAAGTGTCAATAGTGTGTTACAACAAGTGTCAATAGTGTGTTACAACAACAAGTGTCAATAGTGTGTTACAACAAGTGTCAATAGTGTGTTACAACAACAAGTGTCAATAGTGTGTTACAACAAGTGTCAATAGTGTGTTACAACAACAAGTGTCAATAGTGTGTTACAACAAGTGTCAATAGTGTGTTACAACAACAAGTGTCAATAGTGTGTTACAACAAGTGTCAATAGTGTGTTACAACAACAAGTGTCAATAGTGTGTTACAACAACAAGTGTCAATAGTGTGTTACAACAACAAGTGTCAATAGTGTGTTACAACAACAAGTGTCAATAGTGTGTTACAACAACAAGTGTCAATAGTGTGTTACAACAACAAGTGTCAATAGTGTGTTACAACAACAAGTGTCGATAGTGTGTTACAACAACAAGTGTCAATAGTGTGTTACAACAAGTGTCAATAGTGTGTTACAACAACAAGTGTCAATAGTGTGTTACAACAACAAGTGTCAATAGTGTGTTACAACAAGTGTCAATAGTGTTACAACAACAAGTGTCAATAGTGTGTTACAACAAGTGTCAATAGTGTTGCAACAACAAGTGTCAATAGTGTGTTACAACAAGTGTCAATAGTGTGTTACAACAACAAGTGTCAATAGTGTGTTACAACAAGTGTCAATAGTGTGTTACAACAACAAGTGTCAATAGTGTGTTACAACAACAAGTGTCAATAGTGTGTTACAACAACAAGTGTCAATAGTGTGACAACAACAAGTGTCAATAGTGTGTTACAACAAGTGTCAATAGTGTTACAACAACAAGTGTCAATAGTGTGTTACAACAAGTGTCAATAGTGTGTTACAACAACAAGTGTCAATAGTGTGTTACAACAAGTGTCAATAGTGTTACAACAACAAGTGTCAATAGTGTGTTACAACAAGTGTCAATAGTGTTACAACAACAAGTGTCAATAGTGTGTTACAACAAGTGTCAATAGTGTTACAACAACAAGTGTCAATAGTGTGTTACAACAACAAGTGTCAATAGTGTGTTACAACAACAAGTGTCAATAGTGTGTTACAACAACAAGTGTCAATAGTGTGTTACAACAACAAGTGTCAATAGTGTGTTACAACAACAAGTGTCAATAGTGTGTTACAACAACAAGTGTCAATAGTGTGTTACAACAACAAGTGTCAATAGTGTGTTACAACAACAAGTGTCAATAGTGTGTTACAACAACAAGTGTCAATAGTGTGTTACAACAACAAGTGTCAATAGTGTGTTACAACAAGTGTCAATAGTGTGTTACAACAACAAGTGTCAATAGTGTGTTACAACAAGTGTCAATAGTGTGTTACAACAAGTGTCAATAGTGTGTTACAACAAGTGTCAATAGTGTGTTACAACAACAAGTGTCAATAGTGTGTTACAACAAGTGTCAATAGTGTGTTACAACAAGTGTCAATAGTGTGTTACAACAAGTGTCAATAGTGTGTTACAACAAGTGTCAATAGTGTGTTACAACAAGTGTCAATAGTGTGTTACAACAAGTGTCAATAGTGTGTTACAACAACAAGTGTCAATAGTGTGTTACAACAAGTGTCAAAAGTGTGTTACAACAAGTGTCAATAGTGTGTTACAACAAGTGTCAATAGTGTGTTACAACAAGTGTCAATAGTGTGTTACAACAACAAGTGTCAATAGTGTGTTACAACAAGTGTCAATAGTGTGTTACAACAACAAGTGTCAATAGTGTGTTACAACAAGTGTCAATAGTGTGTTACAACAAGTGTCAATAGTGTGTTACAACAAGTGTCAATAGTGTGTTACAACAACAAGTGTCAATAGTGTGTTACAACAACAAGTGTCAATAGTGTGTTACAACAACAAGTGTCAATAGTGTGTTACAACAAGTGTCAATAGTGTGTTACAACAACAAGTGTCAATAGTGTGTTACAACAACAAGTGTCAATAGTGTGTTACAACAACAAGTGTCAATAGTGTGTTACAACAACAAGTGTCAATAGTGTGTTACAACAACAAGTGTCAATAGTGTGTTACAACAACAAGTGTCAATAGTGTGTTACAACAACAAGTGTCAATAGTGTGTTACAACAACAAGTGTCAATAGTGTGTTACAACAAGTGTCAATAGTGTGTTACAACAACAAGTGTCAATAGTGTGTTACAACAAGTGTCAATAGTGTGTTACAACAACAAGTGTCAATAGTGTGTTACAACAACAAGTGTCAATAGTGTGTTACAACAACAAGTGTCAATAGTGTGTTACAACAAGTGTCAATAGTGTTACAACAACAAGTGTCAATAGTGTGTTACAACAAGTGTCAATAGTGTGTTACAACAACAAGTGTCAATAGTGTGTTACAACAAGTGTCAATAGTGTGTTACAACAACAAGTGTCAATAGTGTGTTACAACAACAAGTGTCAATAGTGTGTTACAACAAGTGTCAATAGTGTTACAACAACAAGTGTCAATAGTGTGTTACAACAAGTGTCAATAGTGTTACAACAACAAGTGTCAATAGTGTGTTACAACAAGTGTCAATAGTGTGTTACAACAACAAGTGTCAATAGTGTGTTACAACAACAAGTGTCAATAGTGTGTTACAACAACAAGTGTCAATAGTGTGTTACAACAACAAGTGTCAATAGTGTGTTACAACAAGTGTCAATAGTGTTACAACAACAAGTGTCAATAGTGTGTTACAACAAGTGTCAATAGTGTTGCAACAACAAGTGTCAATAGTGTGTTACAACAAGTGTCAATAGTGTGTTACAACAACAAGTGTCAATAGTGTGTTACAACAAGTGTCAATAGTGTGTTACAACAACAAGTGTCAATAGTGTGTTACAACAACAAGTGTCAATAGTGTGTTACAACAACAAGTGTCAATAGTGTGACAACAACAAGTGTCAATAGTGTGTTACAACAAGTGTCAATAGTGTTACAACAACAAGTGTCAATAGTGTGTTACAACAAGTGTCAATAGTGTGTTACAACAACAAGTGTCAATAGTGTGTTACAACAAGTGTCAATAGTGTTACAACAACAAGTGTCAATAGTGTGTTACAACAAGTGTCAATAGTGTTACAACAACAAGTGTCAATAGTGTGTTACAACAAGTGTCAATAGTGTTACAACAACAAGTGTCAATAGTGTGTTACAACAACAAGTGTCAATAGTGTGTTACAACAACAAGTGTCAATAGTGTGTTACAACAACAAGTGTCAATAGTGTGTTACAACAACAAGTGTCAATAGTGTGTTACAACAACAAGTGTCAATAGTGTGTTACAACAACAAGTGTCAATAGTGTGTTACAACAACAAGTGTCAATAGTGTGTTACAACAACAAGTGTCAATAGTGTGTTACAACAACAAGTGTCAATAGTGTGTTACAACAACAAGTGTCAATAGTGTGTTACAACAAGTGTCAATAGTGTGTTACAACAACAAGTGTCAATAGTGTGTTACAACAAGTGTCAATAGTGTGTTACAACAAGTGTCAATAGTGTGTTACAACAAGTGTCAATAGTGTGTTACAACAACAAGTGTCAATAGTGTGTTACAACAAGTGTCAATAGTGTGTTACAACAAGTGTCAATAGTGTGTTACAACAAGTGTCAATAGTGTGTTACAACAAGTGTCAATAGTGTGTTACAACAAGTGTCAATAGTGTGTTACAACAAGTGTCAATAGTGTGTTACAACAACAAGTGTCAATAGTGTGTTACAACAAGTGTCAAAAGTGTGTTACAACAAGTGTCAATAGTGTGTTACAACAAGTGTCAATAGTGTGTTACAACAAGTGTCAATAGTGTGTTACAACAACAAGTGTCAATAGTGTGTTACAACAAGTGTCAATAGTGTGTTACAACAACAAGTGTCAATAGTGTGTTACAACAAGTGTCAATAGTGTGTTACAACAAGTGTCAATAGTGTGTTACAACAAGTGTCAATAGTGTGTTACAACAACAAGTGTCAATAGTGTGTTACAACAACAAGTGTCAATAGTGTGTTACAACAACAAGTGTCAATAGTGTGTTACAACAAGTGTCAATAGTGTGTTACAACAACAAGTGTCAATAGTGTGTTACAACAACAAGTGTCAATAGTGTGTTACAACAACAAGTGTCAATAGTGTGTTACAACAACAAGTGTCAATAGTGTGTTACAACAACAAGTGTCAATAGTGTGTTACAACAACAAGTGTCAATAGTGTGTTACAACAACAAGTGTCAATAGTGTGTTACAACAAGTGTCAATAGTGTGTTACAACAACAAGTGTCAATAGTGTGTTACAACAAGTGTCAATAGTGTGTTACAACAACAAGTGTCAATAGTGTGTTACAACAACAAGTGTCAATAGTGTGTTACAACAACAAGTGTCAATAGTGTGTTACAACAAGTGTCAATAGTGTTACAACAACAAGTGTCAATAGTGTGTTACAACAAGTGTCAATAGTGTGTTACAACAACAAGTGTCAATAGTGTGTTACAACAAGTGTCAATAGTGTGTTACAACAACAAGTGTCAATAGTGTGTTACAACAACAAGTGTCAATAGTGTGTTACAACAAGTGTCAATAGTGTTACAACAACAAGTGTCAATAGTGTGTTACAACAAGTGTCAATAGTGTTACAACAACAAGTGTCAATAGTGTGTTACAACAACAAGTGTCAATAGTGTGTTACAACAACAAGTGTCAATAGTGTGTTACAACAAGTGTCAATAGTGTTACAACAACAAGTGTCAATAGAGTGTTACAACAAGTGTCAATAGTGTTACAACAACAAGTGTCAATAGTGTGTTACAACAAGTGTCAATAGTGTTACAACAACAAGTGTCAATAGTGTGTTACAACAACAAGTGTCAATAGTGTGTTACAACAACAAGTGTCAATAGTGTGTTACAACAACAAGTGTCAATAGTGTGTTACAACAACAAGTGTCAATAGTGTGTTACAACAACAAGTGTCAATAGTGTGTTACAACAACAAGTGTCAATAGTGTGTTACAACAACAAGTGTCAATAGTGTGTTACAACAACAAGTGTCAATAGTGTGTTACAACAACAAGTGTCAATAGTGTGTTACAACAACAAGTGTCAATAGTGTGTTACAACAACAAGTGTCAATAGTGTGTTACAACAACAAGTGTCAATAGTGTGTTACAACAACAAGTGTCAATAGTGTGTTACAACAACAAGTGTCAATAGTGTGTTACAACAACAAGTGTCAATAGTGTGTTACAACAACAAGTGTCAATAGTGTGTTACAACAACAAGTGTCAATAGTGTGTTACAACAACAAGTGTCAATAGTCCTCACCGTGGACTCCTGGTGAGCCAGGTGAGATCTCCTAAGTCTACTCTTGGCGATGTCCAAGTCCAAACGCTTGTTGAGTAGCATCCTGCGTGCCTCCTAAGGACACACACACACACACACACACACACACACACACACACACACACACACACATTATTTACCTGGATGACTTGTGTGTTATTTACCTGGATGACTTGTGTGTTATTTACCTGGATGACTTGTGTGTTATTTACCTGGATGACTTAAGTGTTATTTACCTGGATGACTTTGTAGTCACAGTTAGTAAAATGTTGCAGAGGAGTCACAAAGTGAATGTTGGCACTTTGGACAAAATGTCTTTGGGCCTCACCAAACTGCTTCTGGGTCTCACCACACCTGAGCAGCACTCTGCCTGCATACAGTATTTCATATTCATATTCATATTTCATAATGATACACATGACATAATAAAATAGGCAGCACGCACCATAAGGGGTGTTGTTGCCCATCTCAAAGCCAGCTTCCATCATTTGCTCTCCCAGGACTTGATGAGCGTGAGGGCGAAGGGGGCGGGGCCAGTCCAGGTGTTCATAGAGTCGCTCTTCAAGACGTGCCGCTGCTCGTTACACAACAATATTATAATTTGTTCAAAACAAGACACTAATAATATACTGCATGATAAAAACATAACTGCTTATTTATGTTCGTCATACTGTATGATTAAAAACAAACAGTGCATGCTCAGTTTGATAAGGTAAGGTAGACTTTTGAACAAATGGTGAATAATGGCCCTAAAAATGCCTTTCTAATTAAAGCAGCGTTGTAGTGACCTTCCAGGACTTTCTATAGAAAAGTCCTCTATACCAACACAATTGTAAGGTTATTACTGAAGTCATGTTGTAGTGACCTTCCAGGACCTGCTATACAAACATGTGTACAGTACCTAATGAAGAGGTGTAGTGACCTTCCAGGACATTCTATACCAGGGGTCGGCAACCCGCGGCTCTAGAGCCGCATGCGGCTCTTTAGCGCCGCCCTAGTGGCTCTCTGAAGCTTTTTCAAAAATGTATGAAAAATGGAAAAAGATGAGGGGAAAAATATATATATTTTTTGTTTTAATATGGTTACTGTAGGAGGACAAACATGACACAAACCTCCCTAATTGTTATAAAGCACACTGTTTGTATTAAACATGCTTCACTGATTCGAGTATTTGGCAAGCGCCGTTTTGTCCTACTAATTTTGGCGGTCCTTGAACTCACCTTAGTTTGTTTACAATGTATAACTTTCTCCGACTTTCTAGGACGTGTTTTATGCCACTTCTTTTTCTGTCTCATTTTGTCCGCCAAACTTTTAACGTTGTGCATGAATACACAAAGGTGAGTTTTGTTGATGTTATTGACTTGTGTGGAGTGATAATCAGACATATTTGGTCACTGCATGACTGCAAGCTAATCGATGCTAACATGCTATTTAGGCTAGCTGTATGTACATATTGCCTCATTTGTAGCTATATTTGAGCTCATTTAGTTTCCTTTAAGTCATCTTAATTCAATGTATATCTCATGACACACTATCTGTTTGTATTATGGCTTCTAATTTGTTGCGGCTCCCGACAGATTTGTTTTTGTATTTTTGGTCCAATGTGGCTCTTTCAACATTTTGGGTTGCCGACCCCTGTTCTATACAAACAACAAGTGCACTGTTATTAATGAAGTCACATTGTAGTGTCCTTCCAGGACATTCTATACAATCAAGTGTACAATAATTAATGAAGTCACATTGTAGTGTCCTTCCAGGACCTTCCCTACAAACAAGTGCACAGTGCCAAATGAAGTCACATTGTAGTGTCCTTCCAGGACCTTCCCTACAAACAAGTGCACAGTGCCAAATGAAATCACATTGTAGTGTCCTTCCAGGACCTTCCCTACAAACAAGTGCACAGTGCCAAATGAAATCTCATTGTAGTGTCCTTCCAGGACCTTCCCTACAAACAAGTGCACAGTGCCAAATGAAATCACATTGTAGTGTCCTTCCAGGACCTTCTCTACAAACAAGTGTACAGTCCCAAATTAAGTCACATTGTAGTGTCCTTCAAGGACCTTCTCTACAAACAAGTGTACAGTAAGGACATTCTCTACAAACAAGTGTACAGTACTAAATTAAGTCACATTGTAGTGACCTTTCAGGACCTGCCATACAAACATGTGTACAGTACCCAATGAAGAGGTGTAGTGACCTGCCAGGACTTTTTATACAAACAAGTGTACTGTAATTAATGAAGTCACATTGTAGTGTCCTTCCAGGACCTTCTCTACAAACAAGTGTACAGTGCCAAATGAAGTCAACATGTTGTAGTTACCTTCCAGGACCTCCTATACAAGCTCACCGAGGTTGGGCTGCAACATGTTGTAGTTACCTTCCAGGACCTCCTATACAAACTCACCTAGGCTAGGCTGCAACACGTTGTAGGTACCTTCCAGGACCTTCTTTACAATCTCACCTGGGCTAGGCTGCAACATGTTGTAGTTACCTTCCAGGACCTCCTATACAAACTCACCTAGGCTGGGCTGCAACATGTTATAGTTACCTTCCAGGACCTCCTATACAAACTCACCTAGGCTGGGCTGCAACATGTTATAGTTACCTTCCAGGACCTCCTATACAAACTCACCTAGGCTAGGCTGCAACATGTTATAGCTACCTTCCAGGACCTCCGATACAAACTCACCTAGGCTAGGCTGCAACACGTTGTAGGTACCTTCCAGGACCTTCTTTACAATCTCACCTGGGCTAGGCTGCAACATGTTGTAGTTACCTTCCAGGACCTCCTATACAAGCTCACCTAGGCTAGGCTGCGACACGTTGTAGTTACCTTCCAGGACCTCCTATACAAACTCACCTAGGCTAGGCTGCAACATGTTATAGCTACCTTCCAGGACCTCCTATACAAACTCGCCTAGGCTAGGCTGCAACATGTTGTAGCTACCTTCTAGGACCTCCTATACAAACTCACCTAGGCTAGGCTGCAACATGTTGTAGTTACCTTCCAGGACCTCCTATACAAACTCACCTAAGCTAGGCTGCAACACGTTGTAGTTACCTTCTAGGACCTCCTATACAAACTCACCTAGGCTAGGCTGCAACATGTTGTAGCTACCTTCCAGGACCTCCTATACAAACTCACCTAGGCTAGGCTGCAACATGTCGTAGTTACCTTCCAGGACCTCCTATACAAACTCACCTAGGCTAGGCTGCAACATGTCGTAGTTACCTTCCAGGACCTCCTATACACACTCACCTAGGCTAGGCTGCAACATGTTGTAGTTACCTTCCAGGACCTCCTATACAAACTCACCTAGGCTAGGCTGCAACATGTTGTAGTTACCTTCCAGGACCTCCCATACAAACTCACCTAGGCTAGGCTGCAACATGGCTTCCGTCTGAGAGACGATGTTGTCCGTCCAAGTCTTGGTGGTGTCTGCCCGGGTAAGAAGCTCCTCCAGGCCGGAGTTCAACTCTGTCTTATCGGCCTGTCCAAGACTCTCCTCCGTGTACTACATAGTAGCAGAAAATGTACAATAGACGCACGAATACACTCTTGCTAGCAACAAATGCTGGTTTTCTTCTTTTCCTCACCTGGACGGCCCGGTTGATGAACTGACCAGCATCCACCGCCAACTGCGTCAAATCCATGACGACGTCCTCTCAGCCTGGACACACCTGCACGGGACGGACGTCTACGGGACAAACTACAACATGTCCGGCAAAGCGAGCCGGCTAAGCCCGTGGAGTGAAGGGTGTCCGCCCGCCCGCCCTGCTCCTGGAGGTCGGATTAGTCAAGCGAACACCGCGAAGATGACGTCATGTTGTTTTTAAATTTAACCTCCTTTCATGTTCGCTCACTTCGATAACTCTTGATATTAAATGGCTACAAATACGACATTGAGTGAAATATGGATATATTGATGTGGCGCTTTGGCGTGTGGCGGTTATGACAGTGGCAAGACGACTGATTGTTCAATTCACTTCTGGTTTTAACCTTCAAAATAAAGGCACGAGCGGAAGCGCTATGTTTAATTCAGGGGTCACTCAACTTCTTGGGTAGTGATTAATGCGAAGGGCTACCAGTTTGATACACACTTAAATAAATTGCCAGAAGTAGCCAATTTGCTCAATTTACCTTTAACTCTATGTTATTATTAATAATTAATGATATTTACACTTAATTGAACGGTTTAAAAGAGAAGAAAACACACACAAAATGACAATTAAATTAAAATCTTCAATTTCGACTCTTTAAAATTCAAAATTCAACCGACAAAAAGAAGAGAAAAACTTAAAAAAAAGAATTTATGGAACATCATTAGTAATTTTTCCTGATTAAGATTAATTTTAGAATTTTAAAGACATGTTTTAAATAGGTTAAAATCCAATCTGCACTTTGTTAGAATATATAACAAATTGGACCAAGCTATATTTCTAACAAAGACAAATCATTATTTCTTCTAGATTTTCCAGAACAAAACTTTTAAAAGAAATTCAAAAGACTTTGAAATAAGATTTAAATTTGATTCTACAGATTTGCCAGAATCATTTTTTTGAATTTTAATCATAATAAGTTTGAAGAAATATTTCACAAATATTCTTCGTCGAAAAAACAGAAGCTAAAATGACGAATTAAATTAAAATGTATTTATTATTCTTTACAATAATAAAAAAATTTTTTTTACTCGAACATTGATTTAAATTGTCAGGAAAGAAGAGGAAGGAATTTAAAAGGTAAAAAGGTATATGTGTTTAAAAATCCTAAAATCATTTTTAAGGTTGTATTTTTTCTCTAAAATTGTCTTTCTGAAAGTTATAAGAAGCAAAGTAAAAAAAAAAAAAGAATTTATTTAAACAAGTGAAGACCAAGTCTTTCAAATATTTTTCTTGGATTTTCAAATTCTATTTGAGTTTTGTCTCTCTTAGAATTAAAAATGTCGGGCAAAGCGAGACCAGCTTGCTAGTAAATAAATACAATTTAAAAAATAGAGGCAGCTCACTGGTAAGTGCTGCTATTTGAGCTATTTTTAGAACAGGCCAGCGGGCTACTCATCTGGTCCTTACGGGCTACCTGGTGCCCGTGGGCACCACGTTGGTGACCCCTGTTTTAATTTAATACATCCTGGATCTTTGTTGTTTAGGGCGGCTGCAAACAATTAGTGCAATACTACCTCTCTTGGTAAAAAGTATGTAAATGTGCATGTTGTCTTGCTTTTATTCAACTCCTTCCTTACGCACCTTTGTATTTTGGCCGCTAGTCGGCAGTGTTTCCTTTGTGCGTCCAACATGGAGTCAATGCTGTATAATGATGGTGTGTGTTTCTTAAAAATGTTCACCTTTGACTTCGCTGCTTGCGATGCCGAGGAAGCAGAGCGGTGCAAGGAGTCCCAGAGAGGGAGTTGATGGGATTTTTACTTCATTTTCACAATAAAACCTCCTGTAAATAAGTCCATTGTGCGATCGCTGTCGACAAACTCATCACAAATCCAGACCCGTTAACTGTCCACATAGGGTTGTCCTTGTTCACAATATTTTGGTAGCGATACCAAAATGTATTTCCATACTTTTCTAAATAAAGGGGACCACAAAAAATGTCTTTATTGTAACAAAAATTTTTAATGTACATGAAAAATATGTTTATTATTGTCGTTTAGTCCTTAAATAAAATGTTGAACATACTAGACAACTTGTCTTTTAGTAGTAAGTAAACAAACAAAGACTCCTAATTAGTCTGCAGTAACATATTGTGTCATTTATACACCTATTATTTTGTACACATTATGAGGGACAAACTGTAAATATGGATTATTAATCCACTTGTTCATTTACTGTTAATATCTGCTTATTTTCTGTTTGAACATGTTCTATCTACACTTCTGTTCAAATGTAATAATCACTTATTCTTCTCTTCTTTGATACTTGACATTAGTTTTGGACGATACCACACATTTAGGTATGGATGTGATACCAAGTAGTTACAGGATCATACATTGGTCATATTCAAAGTCCTCATGTGTCCAGGGACATATTTACTGACTTTATAAACATAATATGAATTTTTTTTAAAAGGAAAAAAGATTTTGTGATGCTAAAAAATATGGATGTAATCATAGTATGGACTAGATCAGTGGTCCCCAACCACCGGGCCGCGCACCGGGCCGCACAAAAAAAATAAAAAAAAAAATAAATAAAAAATACTTTTTTTTTTTTTTTAAATTAAATCAACATAAAAAACACAATATATACATATTGTGTATGTGTATGTCACTATAGATCAATACAGTCTGCAGGGATACAGTCCGTAAGCACACATGATTGTATTTCTTTATTAAAAAAAAAAAAAGCCCCCCCCCACCCACCCCCCCGGTCCGTGGGACGAATTTTCAAGCGTTGACCGGTCCCCAGCTACAAAAAGGTTGGGGACCACTGGACTAGATACACTCTTATACTTGGTATCATTACAGTGTAGATCCACCCATGGCATTTGTTTACATTGTGACGGCGGTGAGCTATTGTATCCTCCTACGGTGTGTAGTGAAGCATATTTAGATATTCCTCGTCCTCCAGTGATAATGATACTTACTTTATTTGTCGCCATGGAGGCGAGGATTAGTGATTTAGAAGTAGCTAAAACACTGTGGAATGGACGTTAGCCACTAGCCAGCTAGCCTTGTCTTAAAGCAGCTCTTCCTGTTTCAGTGTTATAACTTCACCTTTATCTGGACTTTTTACACCAAAATGCGTCCATTCTCCCTTTTCTGTCTACACACTGTGTCTGCTTGTAAGTACTCTGTGTGTGTGCGCTGCCCAACATGCTTGTAAAAGCAGCAATGTCACCATGTGACGGTGCGCCGTCATGCCCGTTAAAGAAAAAAGGGGGAGGGAACCGGTACTTTTTAGAGGCGGTATAGTACGGAATATGATTCATTAGTATCCCGGTACTATACTATACCGTCCAAGTTTGTAATGATGACCAGGAGAGGCGCTAACTTCTGCTCCCAGGATGCATGCATTAAGAGGAAGTAACTGATTGTCATTACTTTATTACTCCGGTACTCTTGTTTTGTTCTGTATATTGTACAGTATTTTGTACAGGATTGCTTATTGTTTTTATTGGATAGTAGTCTGTTTATTTCAATTATTATTTCTTGTCTTTATTACTAATGTGATTTATTTTTATTCCATATTTGTTTCCACTACCGCACCTTAAATTGGAGTCTCGTTATATGCAAATATAATGACAATAAATTCTATTCTAATGTGCAGAAGTTATTGTTTGGATGAAAGCAAAGCAGGACTCTTAACGTTCGTCATACAAAACATAATCCTGGTTTATTCCAAAAACGTATAGAAATGTGAACGCTGAGTTGTAAGGGAAGAAAGCAGCATATGTGTGAGTGCACCTTACAGGTAAGGCCCCCAGCCCAGGTACATCTGACACAGCAGTTTGTCGTCGGTGGATTCCTGAATGAGGTAGTGGACGTGTCCCTCGATGGACAATGGCAGGCCCAGCACTTTGTTCCTGCTCTTGATCACGCCCTGGAGACGCTGCTCGATGTCGCACACGTGAGTCTTGGCCTGACACGGAGCAACACGGTGAGCAGATCACGGAGGAAAATCATTTAAAAATGAAGAATATAGTTCTACGGAGCCCCTAAAGGGACATGGGGGAAATATTTTTTTAAATAATTTTTTGTTATTTTTATACATGTATCTCGTGCGCACGAGAAACTTTTTATAAAGTAATATAAAAAAAAAATTTAAAAAATGTATATATATATTTTTTATTACTAAGTAAATAAAAGGTTTTTATATTACTAAAAGTCTAAAAAAAAAATTATACATTTTTTTTTTTATAACTTTATAAAAAGTTTCTTGTGCGCACGAGAAACTATTTATAAAATAATAATAAAAAAATTCTAATTTTTTTTTTTATATTACTAAAAGTAAATAAAAGTTTTTTATATTACTAAAAGTCTAAAAAAAAAAAAATTTTTAGATTTTTTTTATAACTTTATAAAAAGTTTCTCGTGCGCACGAGAAACATTTTATAAAATAATAATAATTTTTAAAAAAATTATAATTTTTTTTTATATTACTAAAAGTAAATAAAAGTTTTTATATTACTAAAAGTCTAAAAAAAAAAAATTATATATTTTTTTTATAACTTTATAAAAAGTTTGTCGTGCGCACAAGAAACTATTTATAAAATAATATAAAAAAATAATATATATTTTTTTTATATTACTAAAAGTAAATAAAAGTTTTTTATATTTCTAAGTCTAAAAAAAAATAATTATTTTTTTAAAAATATTTTTTTATATTACTTTATAAAAAGTTTCTCGTGCGCACGAGAAACTATTTATAAAGTAATATAAAAAAATAAATAAAAAAATGTATAATTTTTTTTTTTTATTACTAAAAGTATATAAAAGTTTTTTATATTACTAAAAGTCTAAAAAAAAAAAAAAACTTAAAATATATTTTTTTATATTACTAAAAGTAAATAAAAGTTTTTTCTATTACTAAAAGTGTAAAAAAAAATAAAAAAAATTCAAATTATAATTTTTTTTATAACTTAATAGTTTCTCGTGCGCACGAGAAACTATTTATAAAGTAATATAAAAAAAAAAATTTTTTTTATATTACTAAAAGTAAATACAATTTTTTTATATTACTAAAAGTCTAAAAAATTATACATTTTTTTTATAACTATAAAAAGTTTCTCGTGCGCACGAGAAACTTTTTATAAAATAATATAAAAAAATAATTAAAAAAAATATTTTTTATATTACTAAAAGTAAATAAGTTTTTTATATTTCTAAAAGTCTAAAAAAAAATTTTTTTAAAAATTATAATTTTTTTTATAACTTTATAAAAAGTTTCTCGTGCGCACGAGAAACTATTTATAAAGTAATATAAAAAAATGAAAAAAAATTATAATTTTTTTTTTTAATTACTAAAAGTATATAAAAGTTTTTTATATTACTAAAAGTCTAAAAAAAATAATTAAACTTAAAATATATTTTTTTATATTACTAAAAGTAAATAAAAGTTTTTTATATTACTAAAAGTCTAAAAATAAAAATTTTTTTTCAAATTATATATTTTTTTATAACCTTATAAAAAGTTTCTCGTGCGCACGAGAAACTATTTATAAAGTAATATAAAAAAAAATATTTTTTTAAAATTATTATTATTTTTAATTATTAAAAGTATATAAAAGTTTTTTATATTACCAAAAGTCTAAAAAAAAAATTACAAAAAAAACCTTATACATTTTTAATTTTTTTTTTTATAACTTTATAACAAGTTTCTTGTGCGCACGAGATGTCTAAAAAAATAAAAAATATTTTTAAAAAAATAAAAAATACAATTTCCCCCATGTCCCTTTAGGGGCTCCGTACAGTTCACCTTTTCGTTGACTATCTCCCCAGTTTGGTTCGCTTGCGTTTTGGAAAGTCCTTTGCCTTGTTTGCTCCACTCCACCAACGGGTCGTGGAGGAAAGTCTTCAGCACGCTGACCACAAAGAGAAACCACTTAGACTTGACTTGGATAGAAAAGTAAGGATTAGGGCTGTCAAACACTGACAATATTTCAACAATTACTTTGCTTTAGTGATATTTTTTTTCTCCCAACATTATGCTTTTCTAAATAGCTCAACACAAAAAGGACAAACACCCTTTTAAAGAGAATAAAAAAGACAAAATGTGCATTCCTGCTGTAGGAGCGCTTACATTCCCAGGAGGAGCTACATGAAAAAGTACATTAAGTACCTCATCAGGGGCTCTCTCTGGTTCCTCATCAGCCGCAGTGTGACCTCACAAGCCTGCCTGAAGAGCCCCTCCGTGCCCATGGGCCCCATGGCGTGGACCATGTTTTGAGTCAGGCGGAAGGGAACCACCTCGGGCACGTCAAACGTCTCCCCCTGGTGGAGAAGAATGGGAAAGATGCCTCAGCAATGGCCGCCGTCATCATCATCATCATCATCATCACCTTGTTGAAGAGGCAGTTGAAGTCCACGTGCACACACTCCCCCGTGAAGGAGTCAAAGAGGATGTTTTCTCCGTGGCGATCCCCCAAGCCCAGGATGTAACCCACCATGGACATCACTGCTGTGGAGCGGCAGTATGCGGAGCGACTGCTGTACCTGACAGTTGTTGTGGAAGTAGGAGCAATATTGTCAGAACAACAAAATGCACAACAAATAGGAGTACCGAGTTGTAGTAATAATTAAAGCATGATAATAATGTACCATGATGTGGGAATAATTAAAGTATGATAATAATGTACCATGATGTGGGAATAATTAAAGTATGATAATAATGTACCATGATGTAGTAATAATGAATAATGTACCATGATGTAGTAATAATTAAAGTATGATAATAATGTATCATGATGTGGTAATAATGAATAATAATGTACCATGATGCAGTAATAATTAAAGAATGATAATAATGTACCATGATGTAGTAATAATTAAAGTATGATAATAATGTACCATGATGTAGTAATAATTAATAATGATGTACCATGATGTAGTAATAATTAAAGAATGATAATAATGTACCATGATGTAGTAATAATTAATAATGATGTACCATGATGTAGTAATAATGAATAATAATGTACCATGATGTAGTAATAATTAATAATGATGTACCATGATGTAGTAACAATTAATAATAATGTACCATGATGTAGTAATAATTAATAATGATGTACCATGATGTAGTAATAATAATAATGTACCATGATGTAGTAATAATTAAAGTATTATAATAATGTACCATGATGTAGTAATAATTAATAATGATGTACCATGATGTAGTAATAATTAATAATAATGTACCATGATGTAGTAATAATTAAAGTATTATAATAATGTACCATGATGTAGTAATAATTAATAATGATGTACCATGATGTAGTAATAATTAATAATAATGTACCATGATGTAGTAAAATTGAATAATAATGTACCATGATGTGATGTAATGATAATTAAAGTATGATAATAATGTATCATGATGTAGTAATAATTAATAATGTACCATGATGTAGTAATAATTAAAATATGATAATAATGTACCATGATGTAGTAATAATGAATAATTAAGGTACCATGATGTAGTAATAATTAAAGTATGATAATAATGTATCATGATGTAGTAATAATTAATAATAATGTACCATGATGTAGTAATAATTAATAATAATGTACCATGATGTAGTAATAATTAAAATATGATAATAATGTACCATGATGTAGTAATAATGAATAATTAAGGTACCATGTTGTAGTAATAATTAAAGTATGATAATAATGTACCATGATGTAGTAATAATTAATAATAATGTACCATGATGTAGTAATAATTAAAGTATGATAATAATGTATCATGATGTAGTAATAATTAAAAATGTACCATGATGTAGTAATAATTAAAGTATGATAATAATGTACCATAATGTGGTAATAATGAATAATAATGTACCATGATGTAGTAATAATTAAAGTATGATAATAATGTATCATGATGTAGTAATAATTAATAATGTACCATGATGTAGTAATAATTAAAGTATGATAATAATGTACCATGATGTGGTAATAATTAATAATAATGTACCATGATGTAGTAATAATTAATAATGATGTACCATGATGTAGTAATAATTAATAATAATGTACCACGATGTAGTAATAATGAACCATGATGTAATAATAATTAAAGTATGATAATAATGTACCATGATGTAGTAATAATGAATAATAATGTACCATGATGTAGTAATAATAATGTACCATGATGTAGTAATAATTAATAATAATGTACCATGATGTGGTAATTATTAATAATAATGTATCATGATGTGGTAATAATAATGTACCATGACGTAGTAATAATGAATAATAATGTACCATGATGTACTAACAATGAATAATAATGTACCATGATGTGGTAATAATGAATAATAATGTATCATGATGTAGTAATAATTAATAATAATGTAGCATGATGTAGTAATAATAATGTACCAAGATGTAGTAATAATAATGTACCATGATGTAGTAATAATGATGTACCATGATGTAGTAATAATAATGTACCATGATGTAGTAATAATAATGTACCATGATGTAGTAATAATGATGTACCATGATGTAGTAATAATGATGTACCATGATGTAGTAATATTAATGTACCATGATGTAGTAATAATGATGTACCATGATGTAGTAATAATAATGTACCATGATGTAGTAATAATGATGTACCATGATGTAGTAATAATAATGTACCATGATGTAGTAATAATGATGTACCATGATGTAGTAATAATGATGTACCATGATGTAGTAATAATGATGTACCATGATGTAGTAATAATGATGTACCATGATGTAGTAATAATAATGTACCATGATGTAGTAATAATAATGTACCATGATGTAGTAATAATAATGTACCATGATGTAGTAATAATGATGTACCATGATGTAGTAATAATAATGTACCATGATGTAGTAATAATAATGTACCATGATGTAGGGTCGGGGAAGGTGTGGAGAAACCACTGGTGGAAGACAGGAGGATGTAGTAATAATAATGTACCATGATGTAGTAATAATGATGTACCATGATGTAGTAATAATAATGTACCATGATGTAGTAATAATAATGTACCACGATGTAGTAATAATAATGTACCATGATGTAGTAATAATAATGTACCATGATGTAGTAATAATAATGTACCATAATGAAGTAATAATGATGTACCATGATGTAGTAATAATAATGTACCATGATGTAGTAATAATAATGTACCATGATGTAGTAATAATAATGTACCATGATGTAGTAATAATGATGTACCATGATGTAGTAATAATGATGTACCATGATGTAGTAATAATGATGTACCATGATGTAGTAATAATGATGTACCATGATGTAGTAATAATGATGTACCATGATGTAGTAATAATGATGTACCATGATGTAGTAATAATGATGTACCATGATGTAGTAATAATGATGTACCATGATGTAGTAATAATGATGTACCATGATGTAGGATCGGGGAAGGTGTGGAGAAACCACTGGTGGAAGACAGGAGGATGTAGTAATAATGATGTACCATGATGTAGTAATAATAATGTACCATGATGTAGGGTCGGGGAAGGTGTGGAGAAACCACTGGTGGAAGACAGGAGGATGTCGTGCACACAACACTTCCTTGTGCACTCTCAGTTTCTCCTCAAAGGGGGCGCTCTTTGGAAGGATCAGCTTCCTCAGCTCTTTGCCCGACAGGTACACACCTGGACATCATGTGGATGACAAACAATATTCATCCATTCATTTGTTTATATATTCATATTTCTTTATGCAGTAATTTGTTCATTATTTGTTCATTTATTTGTTCATTCCTTTATTTCAATTTCTTTATTCATTCGTTGTTAATTTGTTCATATTTTATTAATGTATTTGTTCATTCATTCATCCATGTATTTGTCCATTTACAAATGTATTTATTCATATTTTATTTAAATTATTTTTTAATTTGTTCATTTACATGTTTATTCATTCACATATTTATTCATCATTTAATCCTTTTTTAAATGTATTTGTTCTTTCATTCATGTATTTGTTATATACTCATTTATGTACGCATTTGTTTATTCATGTATTTATTCATCCATTAATTTGTTCATTTATTTATTTAAAAATGTATTTGTCCATTTATTTATTTATCCATTCATTCACTCATTATTTGTTCATTCATTCATTTATTTGTTATTTATTCATTCATGTATGTATTTGTTTATTCATTTATTTATTCATCCATTAGTTTGTTCATTCATACATTTATTTATTTATAAATGTATTTGTCCATTCAATCATTTATGTTCTTATCCATTCATCCCCTCATTAATTAATAATTAATTCATGTATTTATTCATTGATGTATTTATTGGTTAATTAATGTTTTTTGTCATTAATTTATTAATCCATTAATTTGCTAATTTTTTAAAATGTATTCGTCCATTCATTCATTTATATTTTCATCCATTCATTCGCCCATTAATTTATTTGTTCATTCATTCATGTAGTTGTTAATTCATTATTTGTTCATGTATTTGTTCATTTATTCATATACGGTCATTCATGTAGTAGTTCATTCATTATGCATTCATGTGTTTGTTCATTAATTCATGTATTCATTCATGTATTTCTTTGTTAATTCATGTTTTTGTACATTAATTCCTGTATTTGTTCATTCATTCATTAATGTATTTGTTCATTCATTTTTTATTCAAGGAATTCAACATTCATTGATGTACTTGTTCATTCATTAATGTATTTGTACATGCATTCATTCATGTATTTGTACATTCATTCATGTATTTGTTCATTCATTCTTGTATTTATTCATGGGTTCAGTCATGTATTTGTACACTCATTCATGTATTCAGTCATGTATTTGTACATTCATTCATGTATTTGTTCATTAATTCATGTATTTGTTCATTCATTCATGTATTCAGTCATGTATTTGTACATTCATTCATGAATTTGTTCATTCATTCATTATTCATTCGTGTATTTGTTCATTCATTATTCATTCAAGGAATTCAACATTCATTCATGTATTTGTTCATGCATTTTTCATGTATTTGTACATTCATTCATGTATTTGTTCATTCATTATTCATTCAAGGAATTCAAAATGCATTCATGTATTTGTTCATTCATTAATGTATTTGTACATGCATTTTTCATGTATTTTTACATTCATTCATTCATGTATTTGTACATTCGTTCATGTATTTGTTCATTCATTCATTATTCATTCGTGTATTTGTTCATTCATTTATTTGTTCATTCATTATTCATTCAAGGAATTCAACATTCATTCATGTATTTGTTCATTCATGAATTTGTACATGCATTTTTCATGTATTTGTACATTCATTCATTCATTCATTCTTGTATTTATTTATTCATTCATTCATGTATTCAGTCATGTATTTGTACATTCATTCATGTATTTTTTCATTAATTCATGTATTTGTTCATTCATTCATGTATTCAGTCATGTATTTGTGCATTCATTCATGTATTTGTTCATTAATTCATGAATTTGTTCATTCACTCATTCATTCATGTATTTGTTCATTCATTATTCATTCAAGGAATTCAATATTCATTCATGTATTTGTTCATTCATTAATGTATTTGTACATGCATTTTTCATGTATTTGTACATTCATTCATTCATTCATTATTAATTCAAGGAATTCAACATTCATTCATGTATTTGTTCATTAATGTATTTGTACATGCATTTTTCATGTATTTGTACATTCATTCATTCATGTATTCAGTCATGTATTTGTACATTCATTAATGTATTTATTCATGTATTTGTATATTCAGTCATGTATTTGTTCATTCATTCTTGTATTTATTTATTCATTCATTCATGTATTCAGTCATGTATTGGTACATTCATTCATGTATTCAGTCATGTATTTGTACATTCATTCATGTATTTGTTCATTAATTCATGTATTTGTTCATTCATTCAGTCATGTATTTGTACATTAATTCATGAATTTGTTCATTCACTCATTCATTCATGTATTTGTTCATTCATTATTCATTCAAGGAATTCAATATTCATTCATGTACTTGTTCATTCATTATTGTATTTGTACATGCATTTTTCATGTATTTGTACATTAATTAATTCATGTATTCAGTCCTGTATTTGTACATTCATACATGTATTTGTTCATTCATTCATTATTCATTTGTGTATTTGTTCATTCATGTATTTGTTCATTCATTATTCATTCAAAGAATTCAACATTCATTCATGTATTTGTTCATGTATTCAGTCATGTATTTGTACATTCATTCATTCATGTATTCAGTCATGTATTTGTACATTCATTCATGTATTTATTCATGTATTTGTATATTCAGTCATGTATTTGTTCATTCATTCATGTATTTATTCATGTATTTGTATATTCAGTCATGTATTTGTTCATTCATTCATGTATTTGTTCATTCATTCATGTATTTGTACATGCATTTTTCATGTATTTGTACATTTATTCATTCATGTATTTGTTCATTCATTCATGTATTTATTCATGTATTTGTATATTCAGTCATGTATTTGTTCATTCATTCATGTATTTGTTCATTCATTCATTCATGTATTCAGTCATGTATTTGTACATTCATTCATGTATTCATTCATGTATTTGTATATTCAGTCATGTATTTGTACATTCATTCATGTATTTGTACATGATTTTTCATGTATTTGTTCATTCATTCATTCATGTATTCAGTCATGTATTTGTACATTCATTCATGTATTTATTCATGTATTTGTATATTCAGTCATGTATTTGTACATTCATTCATTCATGTATTTGTTCATTCCTTCATGTATTCCTTCATGTGTTCAGGCGAGTACCTCTCTCCTTGTACAGTTTGGTGAGGATGTGTCTGAGTCCTGCCGTGTGGTTGACCCACTCGATGATGCCACACTCCTCGTTGAGTGGGATGACAGCGTACGTGCGGATGTGGAGCTCCCGCCGCCGCGACTCCGCGTCCTTCCGCAAGCACTGCAATGTGAGCACACCGTGAGCTCCCGCCTCTGTGGCTGACAACTTTATGTACAATGTTTTTCTTAAGTACATAACGCCACATGTGTTCATTCATGGTTGCATATTTTTGCTGAAAGGATTTAGTAGAGAACATAGACGATAAAGTTCGCAACTTTTGCTCGCTGATAAAAAAAAAGCCTTGCCTGTACCGGAAGTAGCGTGACGTCGCAGGTTGAAAGGCTCCTCACATTTCCCCATTGTTTACACCAGCAGCGAGAGAGATTCGGACCGAGAAAGTGACGATTACCCCATTAATTTGAGCCAGGATGAAAGATTCGTGGATGAGGAATGTGAGAGTGAAGGACTAGAGTGCAGTGCAGGACGTATCTCTTTTCGCTCTGACTGTAACTTAGGTACAAGCTGGCTCATTGGATTCCACACTCTCCTTTTTCTATTGTGGATCACGGATTTGTATTTTAAACCACCTATGATACTATATCCTCTTGAAAATGAGAGTCGAGAACACGAAATGGACATTCACAGTGACTTTTATCTCCACGACAATACATCGGCGAAGCACTTTAGCTACGGAGCTAACGTGATAGCATCGGGCTTAACTGCAGATAGAAACAAAAGAAATAAACCCCTGACTGGAAGGATAGACAGAAGATCAACAATACTATTAAACCATGGACATGTAACTAGTGAAGTGAAGTGAATTATATTTATATAGCGCTTTTCTCTAGTGACTCAAAGCGCTTTACCCAATATCTAAGTTACATTCAAACCAGTGTGGGTGGCACTGGGAGCAGGTGGGTAAAGTGCCTTGCCCAAGGACACAACGACAGAGACTAGGATGGCGGAAGCGGGAATCGAACCTGGAACCCTCAAGTTGCTGGCACGGCCACTCCACCAACCGAGCTATGCCGCCCCTACTACACGGTTAATGCTTTCCAGCCTGGCGAAGCTTAACAATGCTGTTGCTAACGACGCCATTGAAGCTAACTTAGCAACGGGAGCTCACAGAGCTATGCTAAAAACATTATTTCATCTTCGTAGTACCTGTAGTTTTTTAGCACTTCCATAGCGAGTCTACTGACAGATTAAAGTTAGAAGTGTGCGCTACTTTGTATTAGGAATGTCAACAGTGGAGGTTAGAAGAAGGAGCTTATCGACTACGGCGTGGATTACAATTGCGGACACACATTTTCGGGACTTATGCAGATCCCAAATACCGTAAATTCCGTACTATGAGCCACAAGCTACTTTTTTTCCTAAACTTTGAACCATGTGGCTTATAGGATGGAGCAGTTAATTCATGGACTGTTCCTTGCTAGTGGCAATAATAAAAATAATTTGATAGATAAAAGTAGTATGGCGCCATCTTTTGGATGAATTTATCAGAGGTGCTCCCCCCCACTGGCAAACAGTTTAATCTCCATAGCGTTTCTACTCGTATGGATTCTTCACTCCTTCATGCAACGTTTGTAAGTTTTAGAATATCCACCTACGCCAGCCAGCCCTCATCTGCTCATCAACACCCGTGCTCACCTGCGTTGCAGCGATCGACAGAGCGACGAAGGACTTCACCCGATCATCCGTGCGGTCGGCGGCTAGCGTCGGATAGCGCGTCTGCTATCCAAGTCAAAGTCCTCCTGGTTGTGTTGCTGCAGCTGGCCGCTAATACACCGATCCCACCTACAACTTTCTTCTTTGCAGTCTCCATTGTTCATTAAACAAATTGCAAAAGATTCACCAACACAGATGTCCAGAATACTGTGGAATTTTGCGATGAAAACAGAGCTTTTTTGTATTGGATTCAATGTGTCCGAATACTTCCGTTTCAACCATCGACGTCACGCGCATACGTCATCATACATAGATGTTTTCAACCGGAAGTTTCGCGGGAATTTTAAAATGTCACTTTATAAGTTAACCCGGCCGTATTGGCATGTGTTGCAATGTTAAGATTTCATCATTGATATATAAACTATCAGACTGCGTGGTCGCTAGTAGTGGCTTTCAGTAATTGACCTAAAAAAGTTCAAATTGGAGGCCTGTACACTCATCTAGCAATGCGAGGGTCAGAAAAGTATCTTGTCATCATGGTAATGATGAATGGATTTCACGATAAACGCCACACATGACCATAACACACTGTAATATATAATAAATGATCAGTAGTTAATAGTAGCATAGTGTGTGGCACCTTGTTAATGAGGCAGTTGAACTCCATAAGTCTGCAGTCTTTCCTCAGGTCGTCTTTAGGTTTGCACATCATGGTGTAGCTCCGCCCATCTGACCCCTTCAGACTGATCTTCTTGGGCTTCTGTAAGGAGGCCAGGATCTCCACCTGCGTGCACACGCATCATGACCACTGGCAAACACACACACACACACACACGGCACTTGGTCTTCTTCTCCTCACCGAGTCTTCAAAGCCGTGCAGGTAGGCCCAGTGTCCCGGGAAGGCGTCGTGCGTGGTGTTGGCGCCGCCAGTAGAGGGCAGCGTGGGGATGAGCACGGACTGCAGCGGGATCAGGATCTGGCTGAAGGTGGGCTCCTCCACCAGACGTTTCAGCTGCTTGAAGTGCAGGCTCATGCTCAGGCTGCTGCTGTTACCGTCCACCTGCACAAACACATCATAATAATCAGCATTTTTAGGGTCCGCATGTAACCTGTATAAAGGACTCCCACTAGGAAGGTCGTAGAGACATGAAACAAAAACCTCTA
Source organism: Entelurus aequoreus (assembly GCF_033978785.1). Lineage (NCBI taxonomy): Eukaryota > Metazoa > Chordata > Actinopteri > Syngnathiformes > Syngnathidae > Entelurus > Entelurus aequoreus. Next base: position 92,903,965 of record NC_084733.1, read on the forward strand.
TGTAGGTCAGACTTAGACCTACATTTCATAATTTTACATCCTCGGGCAAAAACCACCAGGAAGTTGGCAATTTCCCCTTCAAGACAAAATTGTACTAAAAAAACTCATTTTTGCCTCTTTGAGCTGTAATTTGACCCCCTTAAAATACGTCAAAACTCACCAAAATTCTCACACACATCGGGACTGGTGGAAATTGCGATCTAAAAAAAAAAAACGAACCCCAAAGCTCAAAAATTGCACTAGAGGGAGTCCTTTGTACAGGTTACAAAGGAACCTATTGAATTTGTAATGTTTATTATTATTATACCGGCCGCCTCTTCGAGCTGCAATTTGACCCACTTAACATGCTTCAAAACTCACCAAATTTGACACACACATCGGGACCTGCGAAAATTGCAAGTTAATAAAAAAACCAAACCCCAAAAATCAAAATTGCGCTCTAGCGCCCCCTAGGAAAAAACAAAAACAAACTGCCTGTAACTCCCACTAGGAAGGTCGTAGAGACATGAAACAAAAACCTCTATGTAGGTCAGACTTAGACCTACATTTTATAATTTTACATCCTCGGGCAAAAACCAACAGGAAGTTGGCAATTTCCCCTTCAAGACAAAATCGTACTAAAAAAACTCATTTTTGCCTCTTTGAGCTGTAATTTGACCCCCTTAAAATACGTCAAAACTCACCAAAATTCTCACACACATCGGGACTGGTGGAAATTGCGATCTAAAAAAAAACGAACCCCAAAGCTCAAAATTGCGCGTAATTTTGAATAAAACCGAGACAAAACTGCTTTTTAGAGGAAAACTCAGACAAAACTGCTTGTAACTTCCGGTAGGAACGTCGTAGAGACATGAAACAAATACCTCTATGTAGGTCTCACCTAGACCTACATTTCATAGATTGACATCCTTCAGCAAAAATCAACAGGAAGTTTGCTATTCCTCCTTCAAAACAAAATGTTTGTGACAACCGGTCACAAAACATTAAACGTTATCTCCTCTGAGCGCGTTTGTCGTTTCGGCTTCAAACTGCTACAGGAGAGAGATTGAACCTTTCTGATTAAAAGTTGACGAAAGAATTTTGATTCGTGCTACTGTTGAGATTTTACGAGCCTTCAAAGACCCGCAGCACTAAAGTTGCTCCGCTGCTGTGATTTTACGCGCCGTCAAAGAAAACAACCACTGTGCCGCGGCACCTGGGAAAAAGACACAGACACAACTTCCTGTAACTCCCAGTACGAATATCGTAGAGACACGAAACAAAAACCTCTATGTAGGTCTCACTCAGGACTACCACTGGACAAAAGTATTGGGAGACCTAGGACTAGCACCTGCCAAAATATGAACTCAAGGCATTGAGGTAGGGCAAAGATGTTTATGAAACAATCTTGCCTTCTTTCACACTTTCTCCAAAAGAGTCATTTGGAAAGTAGCGAGTTATGTCAGCGGATATATTTTGACTCGGGGGCCACATTGGGACAAAAAAATGTGGCCGGGGGGGCCAATGTGTGTGTGTGTGTATAAATGATATATACACTGTATATGTACCTGCTGTACAGTATGTGTGTTTGGCTCCCTTTTTTTCAGGAACACTAATACCAAAAGTCACAATGTCCCATAGAGTTGTAAAAAAGTTATGACAGACCGCCTCAAAAAAAGGAATGGAATTTTACAGTTTTTTACTGAATGGGACACCCAAAATGTACATGAAAATACAATATTAACTATGAACAATAAAACACTGAATATTAACAACATATGAACATTGCTCCTCTTTTACATGGGATTTACAATATTAACTATGAACAATAAAACACTGAATATTAAAAACATATGAACATCGCTCCTCTTTTACGTGGGATTTACAATATTAACTATGAACAATAAAACACTGAATATTAACAACATATGAACATCGCTCCTCTTTTACGTGGGATTTACAATATTAACTATGAACGATAAAACACTGAATATTAACAACATATGAACGCCGCTCCTCTTTTACGTGGGATTTACAATATTAACTATGAACAATAAAACACTGAATATTAACAACATATGAACATTGCTCCTCTTTTACGTGGGATTTACAATATTAACTATGAACAATAAAACACTGAATATTAACAACATATGAACGTCGCTCCTCTTTTACGTGGGATTTACAATATTAACTATGAACAATAAAACACTGAATATTAACAACATATGAACATCGCTCCTCTTTTACGTGGGATTTACAATATTAACTATGAACAATAAAACACTGAATATTAACAACATATGAACATCGCTCCTCTTTTACGTGGGATTTACAATATTAACTATGAACAATAAAACACTGAATATTAACAACATATTAACGTCGCTCCTCTTTTACGTGGGATTTACAATATTAACTATGAACAATAAAATACTGAATATTAACAACATATGAACATCGCTCCTCTTTTACGTGGGATTTACAATATTAACTATGAACGATAAAACACTGAATATTAACAACATATGAACACAGCTCCTCTTTTACTCCTCAGACCAGCTCCTCGATAGTTGTGTCAATCAATCATTGAGTTAAATGAGTAGAAAGTACAGTAAAGAGCGAAAGTGAAAGTATTTGGTGCTGACCGGCTTGTTGCAGAGCTCCAGCAGCTTGTCGGTGAGCCTGTTGGCGTCGTTGATGAACTTCTCCAGCGAGGGCTTGAGGCTGATGGCCTTCTTCAGGATCTGATTGCAGCGATTCATGCGGGTGGGATAAGACGACTAGGGGGAGAAAAACATCCCGTAAAAAAAAAAATCAAACTTCCCCCAAAGTCCGTGTCCAAGTTTGCCGCACCTTGGACACGGCCGCCATCAGCCACATGGCCTGCTGCGGGTACGCCAGGAAGACCTTGGCCACGATGGTCATGAGGACGGTGAAGACCTCGTCGCTGGAGTGGCACACCCTGGAGATGAGCTGCGAGAAGGCGGTCAGGAACTGGTATGGCGCCAAGTTGTCGCAGTGCTCGCTCACGGCCGCGTTGATCTTGGACAGCTCCTGGCGCATCTGTCTGTCGGTGCGGCCGGCTGCGGGCGGACAGGTGCTGTTACCTGCCGCACGCCCACAAGTGTCTGTGCCGACGACTCCTACCTTTCTCACACTCGCACACCTTGGCTCCAAAGTCCAGCCAGAGGGACAACATGCGAGGCATGGCCTGGTAGATGTACTGGTTACCAAACTGCAAGGCTCTGCAACCACAAGATGTGAATGAATGAATTTTATTCATGTCATCATGAATAAAATTCAATCCACAGCCTCAAGTCCAGTCCACAGCGGGGCCAACAGGCCACGCTGTGGACTGGACTCCCGCTGATGTGTTGGATCCACTGTGGACTGGACTTTCACAATGTTAGGTCAGACCCACTCGACATCCGTTGCTTTCGGTCTCCCCTAGAGGGGGGGGTTACCCACATATGCGGTCCTCTCCAAGGTTTCTCATAGTCATTCACCGACGTCCCACTGGGGTGAGTTTTTCCTTGCCCGTATGTGGGCTCTGTACCGAGGATGTCGTTGTGGCTTGTACAGCCCTTTGAGACACTTGTGATTTAGGGCTATATAAATAAACATTGATTGATTGATTGATCATTCTTACTTCTGCAATTCTTACATACTGTAAAGAGAAACAACCATTTATTTGTTATATATTCATTATCTATGCATGTTTATTCATTCATCCATTAATTTGTTCATTCATTTATTTATAAATGTATTTGTCCATTTATCGATTCATCCATTCATTATTTGTTCATTCATTCATGTATTTGTTATTTATTCTTTTATGTATGTATCTGTTTATTCATTCTTTTATTTACTCATTTATAAATGTATTTGTCCATTAATTCATTTATGTATTTATCCATTCATTCCCTCATTAGTTGAATAATTCATCAATGTTCTTATTCATTCATTCATTTATTTCTTCGTTAATAAATGTATTTTTCCATTAAATCATCAATTTATTCATCCATTAATTTGTTAATTTATTTATTTACTCGTTTATAAATGTATTTGTCCATTAATTAATTTATGTATTTAACCATTCATTCCCTCATTAGTTGAATAATTAATTATTGTATTTATTCATTAATTAATTAATTTATTCATTAATAAATGTATTTTTTCATTAAATCATCAATTTATTCATCCATTAATTTGTTCATTCATTTATTTACTCATTTATAAATGTATTTGTGCATTAATTAATTTATGTATTCATCCCCTCATTAGTTGAATAATTCATTCATGTATTTATTCATTCATTCATTTATTTATTCGTTAATAAATTTATTTTTCCATTAAATCATCAATTGATTCATCCATTAATTTGTTCATTCATTTATTTACTCATTTATAAATGTATTTGTGCATTAATTAATTTATGTATTCATCCATTCATTCCCTCATTAGTTGAATAATTCATTCATGTATTTATTCATTCATTCATTTATTCGTTAATAAATGTATTTTTCCATTAAATCATCAATTTATTCATCCATTAATTTGTTTATTCATTTATTTACTCATTTATAAATGTATTTGTCCATTAATTCATTTATGTATTCATCCATTCATTCCCTCATTAGTTGAATAATTCATTCATGTATTTATTCATTCATTAATTTATTTATTCGTTAATAGCTGTATTTTTTCATTAAATTATCAATTTATTCATCCATTAATTTGTTCATTCATTTATTAATGTATTTGTGCATTAATTAATGTATGTATTTATCCATTCATTCCCTCATTAGTTGAATAATTAATTCATGTATTTATTCATTCATTAATAAATGTATTTTTTCATTAAATCATACATTTATTCATCCATTAATTTGTTAATTGATTTATTCATTTTTAAATGTATTTGTCCATTCATTAATTTACCTATTCATCCATTCATTCGCTCATTAATTTTTGTTCATTCATTCATGTATTTGTTCAGTCATCCATGTAGTTGTTCATTCATTATTCATTCATGTATTTGTTTATTAATTCATGTATTTGTTCATTCATGTATTTGTTCATTAATTCATGTATTCATTTATGTATTTGTTCATTCATTTAAGTATTCATTCATGTATTTGTACATACAATTATGTATTTGTTCATTCATTATTCATTCATGTATTTGTTTATTAATTCATGTATTTGTTCATTAATTCATGTATTCATTTATGTATTTGTTCATTCATGTATTTGTACATACAATTATGTATTTGTTCATTCATTTATTCATGTGTTTGTACAATCATTCATTTGTTCATTAATTCATGTATTCATTTATGTATTTGTTCATTCATTCATGTATTCATTCATGCATGTGTACATTCATTCATGTATTTGTTCATTCATTCATGCATTTAATCATTCATTCATGTGTTTGTACATTCATTCATTTATTTGTTTATTCATTCATGTATTTGTTCATTTATTCATGTATGTTCATTCATGTATTTGTTCATTAATTCACATATTCATTTATGCATGTTCATTCATGTATTCATTTCATGTACGTGTACATTCATTCATGTACGTGTACATTCATTCATGTATTTGTTCATTCATTCATTCAGTCATGTATTTGTACATTCATTTATGTATTTGTTCATTTATTCATATATGTTCATTCATTCATGTATTTGTACGTTCATTCATGTATTCATTCATGTATTTGTACGTTCATTCATGTCGTTCATTCATGTATTTGTACGTTCATTCATGTATTCATTCATGTCGTTCATTCATGTATTTGTATGTTCATTCATGTATTCATCCATGTGTTTGTACATTTATTCATGTATTTGTTCATTAATTCACATATTCATTTATGCATGTTCATTCATGTATTCATTTCATGTACGTGTACATTCATTCATGTATTTGTTCATTCATTCATTCAGTCATGTATTTGTACATTCATTTATGTATTTGTTCATTTATTCATATATGTTCATTCATTCATGTATTTGTACGTTCATTCATGTATTTGTACGTTCATTCATGTCGTTCATTCATGTATTTGTACGTTCATTCATGTATTCATTCATGTCGTTCATTCATGTATTTGTATGTTCATTCATGTATTCATCCATGTGTTTGTACATTTATTCATGTATGTTCATTCATGTATTTGTTCATTAATTCACATATTCATTTATGCATGTTCATTCATTTCATGTACGTGTACATTCATTCATGTATTTGTTCATTCATTCATTCAGTCATGTATTTGTACATTCATTTATGTATTTGTTCATTTATTCATATATGTTCATTCATTCATGTATTTGTACGTTCATTCATGTATTCATTCATGCATTTGTACGTTCATTCATGTATTTGCACGTTCATTCATGTATTCATTCATGTCGTTCATTCATGTATTTGTATGTTCATTCACGTATTCATCCATGTGTTTGTACATTTATTCATGTATGTTCATTCATGTATTTGTTCATTAATTCACATATTCATTTATGCATGTTCATTCATGTATTCATTTCATGTACGTGTACATTCATTCATGTACGTGTACATTCATTCATGTATTTGTTCATTCATTCATTCAGTCATGTATTTGTACATTCATTCATGTATTTGTTCATTTATTCGTATATGTTCATTCATTCATGTATTTGTACGTTCATTCATGTATTCATTCATGTATTTGTACGTTCATTCATGTATTTGTATGTTCATTCATGTCGTTCATTCATGTATTTGTATGTTCATTCATGTATTCATCCATGTGTTTGTACATTTATTCATGTATGTTCATTCATGTATTTGTTCATTAATTCACATATTCATTTATGCATGTTCATTCATGTATTCATTTCATGTACGTGTACATTCATTCATGTACGTGTACATTCATTCATGTATTTGTTCATTCATTCATTCAGTCATGTATTTGTACATTCATTTATGTATTTGTTCATTTATTCATACATGTTCATTCATTCATGTATTTGTACGTTCATCCATGTATTCATTCATGTATCTGTACGCTCATTCATGTCGTTCATTCATGTATTTGTACGTTCATTCATGTCGTTCATTCATGTATTTGTAGGTTCATTCATGTATTCATCCATGTGTTTGTACATGCATTCATGTATTTGTACATTCATTCATATATTTGTTCATTTATTCATATATGTACATTCATTCATGTATTCATTCATGTTGCTCATTCATGTATTTGTACGTTCATTCATGTATTCATTCATGTGTTTGTACATGCATTCATGTATTCATTCATGTCGTTCATTCATGTATTTGTACGTTCATTCATGCATTCATTCATTCATGCATTTTGTACGTTCATTCATGTATTCATTCATGTGTTTGTACATGCATTCATGTATTCATTCATGATTTATTTGTATTTATTTTGACGCAAAAATGAATGTTTAAAAACTCGGAATTCCGCGATTTGGCAAAAACTTCACATGCCTGACATGTTGCTGATTTTAAAATGAGTGAAAGTGAAAACAGACCCGCTCATGCGCCCTACAATCCGGTGCGCCCTATGGTCTAGAAAACAGGGTAATAGCATGCAGACGTACTTTCCAAAGTAGGTGACGATGTATCTGATGAGGTTGCCTTGTTCACGCATTCATTCATGTCGTTCATTTATGTATTTGTACGTTCATTCATGTATTCATTCATGTCGTTCATTCATGTATGTGTACGTTCATTCATGTATTCATTCATGTCGTTCATGTATTTGTACGTTCATTCATGCATTCATTCATGTCGTTCATTTACGTATTTGTACGTTCATTCATGCATTTATTCATGTCGTTCATTCATGTATTCATTCATGTTGTTCATTCATGTATTTGTACGTTCATTCATGCATTCATCCATGTCGTTCATTCATGTATTTTGTACGTTCATTCATGCATTCATTCATGTCATTCATTCACGTATTTGTACGTTCATTCATGTCGTTCATTCATGTATTTTGTACGTTCATTCATGCATCATTCATGTCGTTCATTCATGTATTTTGTACGGTCATTCATGTATTCATTCATGTGTTTGTACATGCATTCATGTATTCATTCATGATTTATTTTTATTTATTTCGACGCAAAAATGAATGTTTAAAAACTCGGAATTTCCGCAATTTGGCAAAAACGTCACATGCCTGACATGTTGCTGATTTTAAAATGAGTGAAAGTGAAAACAGACCCGCTCATGCGCCCTATAATCCGGTGCGCCCTATGGTCTAGAAAACAGGGTAATAGCATGCAGACGTACTTTCCAAAGTAGGTGACGATGTATCTGATGAGGTTGCCTTGTTTCTCCAGCTTGTTGTCGGTCACCATGGGCATCACCTTGTCGTAGTACTTGGCCAAGTAGAAGTTGCCATCCTCCCACTCGGGCAGAAGGTTGGTCACATCCTAAAGAAGTAAGCAGGAAGTCAGCGTCACACCCATCTTGGACGTCCGCCCGTGTCCACCTTGTACGTCTTCATGATGGCGTTGGACTCAAAGTTGGCCGTCTCCTCCATGAAGCGCCCCACCAGCAGCATGGCTCTGCCTTTGGTCTGCAGGCTGCGAGGGTCCGACTGGGGGCGGTCGTCGGGGAAACACTGGGCCACACCCTTCTGCAGCACAATCAGGGCCTGGTGCACGTCCCCCTGAGACACAGCAGGTTGAATGTGACGCTTGAGCCGGACCTCCCACTTCCTGTCCCACCTTGGACCAAAGCCACTTGGCCTTCTCGGTGACCAGCTCGGCCAGGTGAGTGCTCTCTGCGTTCAGGAGGGCGTTGAAAGCCGTCTGGTGATGCCCCGCCTTCCTGGCCACGCGGGCGCTCTGCAGCCAGCACTCTCCCACCAGCTCCTGGCTCGTGGGTCTGGACACAAGGTCGGAGGCTTTCAACCTTCAACCAGCGGAGGAACATACCGTAAGAGGAGCGTACGTGCCACCGTACTGTGGTTGTAGGCTGAGCAAGGCGCGCCGCAGGGCCAGGATGGGCTCTTTGGCCCGGAAGGATTTCTGGGTCATCTCCAGCCGGTCCGACCAATGAGACGGAAGCTGTCTGAGGCTGGGGGCGGAGCCTGTTTCCTGCAGCTCTGTGAAGGTGTGCTCCAACTCGCTCAGCATGTGTAACCTGATCACAAAAAAGGTATGGATCAGAAAAAAACTGCAAAATTAAAACAAATGTTTTATGCAACTTTCTAGCAGTAAAACGTAAACACCACCACTTCCCAGAAGACAGACTGGGGGAATCAGGCTTCACTACACATCTTAAACTAAGTATCAAATACAGAGAGTAATTTTGATACCGGACGATGATATGATACACATACCTGACAATGACATACTTAGCATACCTAATACATACCTGACAATGACATACTTAGCATACCTAATACATACCTGACAATGACATACCTAACATACCTGACAATGACATACCTAACATACCTAATACATACCTGACAATGACATACCTAACATACCTAATACATACCTGACAATGACATACCTAACAGATACCTGACGATATCACACCTAACATACCTAATAGATACCTGATGATGATATATCTAACATACTTAATACCTGATGATGACATACCTAATACATACTTGACGATGACATACCTAAAATACCTAACATACCTGACAATGACATACCTAACACATACCTGACAATGACATACCTGACACATACCTCACAATGGCATACCTAAAATACCTGACGCATACCTAATAATGATACACCCAACGTTCGTGACGATGACATACCTAACATTACTAACACATACCTGACGATGACATACCTAACATTACCAATACATACCTGACGACATACCTAACACATACCTGACGATGACATACTTGGCATACCTTAATACATACCTGACAGTGACATACCTAACAGATACCTGACGATATCACACCTAACATACCTAATAGATACCTGATGATGATATAGCTAACATACTTATTAAATACCTGATGATGACATACCTAACATACCTGACAATGACATACCTACAATACCTGATACATACCTTATAATGACATACCCAACATACCTGACAACGACATACTTAACATACCTAATACATACCTGACAATGACATACCTAACATACCTGACAATGACATACCTAACATACCTGACAATGACATACCTAACAGACACCTGATGATGACATACCTAACATACCTGACAATGACATACCTAACAGATACCTGACGATATCACACCTAACATACCTAACAGATACCTGATGATGATATATCTAACATACTTAATAAATACCTGATGATGACATACCTAACACATACCTGACAATGATATACCTAAAATGCATGATACATACCTTATAATGACATACCCAACATACCTGACGATGACATACCTAACATTACTAATACATACCTGACGATGACATACCTAACATTACTAATACATACCTGACGATGACATACCCAACATTACTAATACATACCTAACACATACCTGACAACGACATACTTAGCATACCTAATACATACCTGACAGTGACATACCTAACAATGACATACCTAACACATACCTGATGATGACATACCTAACAGATACCTGACGATATCACACCTAACATACCTAATAGATACCTGATGATGATATATCTAACATACTTAATAAATACCTGATGATGACATACCTAAGACATACCTGACAATGACATACCTAAAATACATAAAATACATGATACATACCTTATAATGACATACCCAACATACCTGACGATGACATACCTAACATTACTAATACATACCTGACGACATACGTAACACAAACCTGACAATGACATACTTAGCATACCAAATACATACCCGACGATGACATACCTAACGATGACATACCTAACATACCTGACAATGACATACCTAAGAGATACCTGACGATATCACACCTAACATACCTAATAGATACCTGACGATGAAATATCTAACATACTTAAATACCTGATGATGACATACCTAACATACAGTACCTAATACATACCTGACAATGACATACCGAAAATACCTGATACATACCTAATACATACATGAGGATGACATACCTAACATACCTGATACATACCAGACAATGACATACCTAAGAGATACCTGATGATGACATATGTAACATACCTAACACAGACGTGACGATGACATACCTAAAATACCTAACACATACCTGACAATGACATACCTAAAATACTTGATACATACCTAATACATACATAACGATGACATACCTGATACATACCTAATAATGACATACCTAATACATACTTGATGATGACATACTTAAAAATACCTAACACATACAGTAGCAGACGCTGACATACCTGACGATGTATTCATATCCTCTCTGGTATGTTCCACACTCGTAGCTGGCAGCAGACAAAGGGTCAACCTGCTCCTTCCTCACCAGCTTCAGCTTCTCGTAAAAGGCAGCAGTATCTCGTGTCTTGGCGGCCAGCAGCAACTGTCCCATTCTCACCCCCCACGTGCTGGACTGATGCTCTGGAAAATATACAAATTAAATTAGTTATATATATATATATATATATATATATATATATATATATATATATATATATATATATATATATATATATATATATATATATATATATATATATATATATATATATATATATATATATATTTGGATTACCATCCCTACTTGTGGAGTAGGCTTGTAGGGTATACCGGTACTACTAAAGTATCACGGTACTAATGAATTGAAAACGATATATTGATAATCATGGCGAACTAACTACACGGACCTTGCTCAGGAGATTTCCCCTCGGAGTAAACGGAGCCAAGCTCTTGGTTTAACGTCATTTTCCCTCGCTTGCCGCCGCGTGTTTAAGAGCGCACTGCTGTGTTTAGATGGAGACAGGTGTGGACAATATTGGGCCTGCTCCAATGCAAGCAGCCCATATTATTATTCCTCATACTTAAAATGGTATTATTATATTTCCGCACGTTTCTCTTACGCTTAATACGTAACCCCCCACATATGTTATACCGTCGGGAAGGTCTCGGTCGCGCCGATGGGGCTACTTTAAATTGGAAACACTACGTGTTACCATGGCAACGCTATTCACAAATTTAAAAAAAAAAAGGGCCAAATTAATGGGTACTTTAATTTTAATGGACGATTGCTCCGAGACAAACGCCAAAAAGACAAGATGACCTCCTCTTGTAGCTCAGCCATACTTTCACGTAGCTCGGTGCGTAACGTCTCATTTTGTTCACACACTTGGCTAAGTTAACTGTTAGCACACTTGTGAGAACGCCGGCATGCTAGCTTTTTGTTGCTAGCGTCTCTCATATTAGCACGCTAACGTTTTATGCTAGCTTTTTTTTGCGACTTTCTGCGTCTACACCAGGGGTAACCAACGCGGTGCCCGCGGGCACCAGGTAGCCCGTAAGGACCAGATGAGTAGCCCGCTGGCCTGTTCTAAAAATAGCTCAAATAGCAGCACTTACCAGTGAGCTGCCTCTATTTTTTTAAATTGTATTTATTTACTAGCAAGCTGGTCTCGCTTTGCCCGACATTTTTAATTCTAAGAGAGACAAAACTCAAATAGAATTTGAAAATCCAAGAAAATATTTTAAAGACTTGGTCTTCACTTGTTTAAATAAATTCATTTTTTTTTTTACTTTGCTTCTTATAACTTTCAGAAAGACAATTTTAGAGAAAAAATACAACCTTAAAAATGATTTTAGGATTTTTAAACACATATACCTTTTTACCTTTTAAATTCCTTCCTCTTCTTTCCTGACAATTTAAATCAATGTTCAAGTCAATTTATTTTTTTATTGTAAAGAATAATAAATACATTTTAATTTAATTCTTCATTTTAGCTTCTGTTTTTTCGACGAAGAATATTTGTGAAATATTTCTTCAAACTTATGATTAAAATTCAAAAAAATTATTCTGGCAAATCTAGAAAATCTGTAGAATCAAATTTAAATCTTATTTCAAAGTATTTTGAATTTCTTTTAAAATTTTTGTTCTGGAAAATCTAGAAGAAATAATGATTTGTTAGAAATATAGCTTGGTCCAATTTGTTATATATTCTAACAAAGTGTAAATTGAATTTTAACCTATTTAAAACATGTCATCAAAATTCTAAAATTAATCTTAATCAGGAAAAATTACTAATGATGTTCCATAAATTCTTTTTTTAATTTTTTCAAAAAGATTCGAATTAGCTAGTTTTTCTCTTCTTTTTTTCGGTTGAATTTTGGATTTTAAAGAGTCGAAATTGAAGATAAACTATGTTTCAAAATGTAATTGTCATTTTTTTTTCGTGTTTTCTCCTCTTTTAAACCGTTCAATTAAGTGTAAATATCATTAATTATGAATAACAACATAGAGTTAAAGGTAAATTAAACAAATTGGCTATTTCTGGCAATTTATTGAAGTGTGTATCAAACTGGTAGCCCTTCGCATTAATCACTACCCAAGAAGTAGCTCTTGCTTTCAAAAAGGTTGGTGACCCCTGGTCTACACCAACAAATACTGCATTTTGGTATGTCTTCTTACCCAGCCATGTGCTAGCTTCTTAACGTTAGCATGCTAGTATGCTAACGTCAACGTGGCAACGTTTCCCAGCTAATATTACACTTTTTTTTGTCTAATTCTGCAGCCTTAGAGTCATTAAACGTGGAATGTGACACACGTTAACTGCTTCTAAAATTGTTCGAGTGTAATAAGAACCATATGTTTAATGTATCGTAAGATTTTTTTGGTTAAAATTAAGACAAAAATGAATTTTCTCCCCTTTATTTTGAGAAGTATCGAAATACATTTTGGTAGCGGTATCAGGAGTTTGCCTACAGCCACAGATGTTATTACTTTTTGACCCAGCACTGATTAGTTATTTGCTTTTGTTGGCGTTCTGGAGTTGGATACATTACCCCAAGTCAAGTAGTCCTCCAGCAGGTCCCATTTACCCAGCTTCCAGGCAGCCTCCACTCTGTACGTGTTGAGCTCTGAAGTCCACTGGCGCCTAAATGTGCGCACATTAAACACATGTTTATTACCTACTCAGTGGCCTAGTGGTTAGAGTGTCCGCCCTGAGATGGGTAGGTTGTGAGTTCAAACCCCCGGCCGAGTCATACCAAAGACTATAAAAAAAAACGGGAGCCATTACCTCCCTGCTTGGCACTCAGCATCAAGGGTTGGAATTGGGGGTTAAATCACCAAAAATGATTCCCGGGCGCGGCCACCGCAGCTGCTCACTGCTCCCCTCACCTCCCAGGGGGTGATCAAGGGTGATGGGTCAAATGCAGAGAATAATTTCGCCACACCAAGTGTGTGTGTGACTATCGTTGGTACTTTCACTTTATTTTCTTTCTTTCTTTCTTTTAGTTTATTTGGAACATGAACACATTTACATCATAATACATCACACAATTTCATATCATTTCATTTACATCATGCCCGAAAAGGAGTAGGAAGAAGCAAAGCTTATTTAATCCTACCCCTTTCCCACTTTAAAGCATTTACAATTATATCAAATCATTTACTGACCTTTTTATATAATAAAATAACATCTATGAATTAGTATATACAACAGTTTGTAATATGTAATTAATTAATTCAGTCATTATTAACATACTGAGATGAAGAATATTTTCAATAAGGTTGGAAGTTTTTCTCATAATTCTTCTTCTTTGTACTTTGTAAGCACTATTCATTTAAACAACCTCTTAAACTGGATCATGTCAGTACAATTTTTAACTTCTTTACTTAATCCATTCCATCATTTAATTCCACATACTGTTATGCTAAAAGTTTTAAGTGTTGTACGTGCATATAAATGTTTTAAATTATTTTTTCCTCTATTTCTCCTCTTTAGTTGAGAAGAAATGTTGTACATTCTTTGCTAGCAGGTTATAGTTTGCTTTGTACGTCATTTTAGCTGTTTGCAATTTTACCAAATCACCAAACTTTAATATTTTTGACTTAATAAATAAAGGGTTTGTATGTTCTCTATATCCAACATTATGTATTATTCTAACTGATCTTTTTTATTAGCTTGTCCCTAATGAACGTCCAGCGAGTAAGCACAGCGGAACCTACTCAAGTCGGTGGTTTTTAAGTCATGTCAACGACCGTTTTATGTCACGTCAGTAGGCTAGTTCCAGCCTTGAGTATTGGCCGATACTTACTCTGATATACGATATCAGCGGGAATCACACAAACATCAATTTATTTGTTGTGTAAAATGTTATAAAATGTTTGAAACTTTTAATTGCATTCATAATAATATAACGTTTCATGATGGGTTTAAAAACTTTTTCAGATTTGAAATTAATATTTTGTTTGCTGTACAAAACCCAAAATGAGTGACGTTGGCACGTTGTGTAAATCGTAAATAAAAACAGAATACATCCATGCATCCATTTTCTTCCGCTTGTCCCATACAGGGTCACGGGGGGGGGGGGGGGGGGGGGGTGCTGGAGCCTATCTCAGCTGCATCCGGGCGGAAGGCGGGGTACACCCTGGACAAGTCGCCAACACAGAGATAAGACAACATTCACACACTAGGGACCATTTAGTGTTGCCAATCAGCCTATCCCCAGGTGCATGTCTTTGGAGGTGGGAGGAGCCTATACCCCAGGTGCGTGTCTTTGGAGGTGGGAGGAGCCTATACCCCAGGTGCGTGTCTTTGGAGGTGGGAGGAAGCCGGAGTACCCGGAGGGAGCCCACGCAGGCACGGGGAGAACATGCAAACTCCCCCCCCCAAAAAAATCCTGATCATAATTTGCAAATCCTTTTCAACTTATATTCAATTGAATAGACTGCAAAGACAAGATATTTAACGTTGGAACTGGAAAACTTTGTTATTTTTTGCAAATATTAGCTCATTTGGAGTTTGAAGCAAAAAAAAAAAAAAGCTGGCACAAGTGGCAAAAAAGAGTGAGAAAGTTGAGAAATGCTCATTAAACACTTATTTGGAACATCCCACAGGTGGATGGGCTAATTGGGAACAGGTGGGTGCCATGATTGGGTATAAAAGCAGCTTCCATGAAACAAGGACGGGGGCGAGGGTCACCACTTTGTCAACAAATGCCCGAGCGAATTGTTTAAGAACAACATTTCTCAACAAGGAATTTAGGGATTTCAACCATCTACGCTCCGTAATATCATCAAAAGGTTCAGAGAATGTGGAGAAATCACTGCAGGTAAGCCATGATATTACACACCTTCCATCCCTCAGGCGGCACTGCATGAAAAAGCCACATCAGTGTGTAAAGGATATCACCACATGGGCTCAGGAACACTTCGGAAAACCGCTGTCAGTAACTACAGTTGGTCATTACATCTGAAAGTGTAAGTTAGAACTCTACTATGCAAAGCCAAAGCCATTTATCAACAACACCCAGAAACGCATCGCTGGGCCCGAGCTCATCTAAGATGGACTGACAAAGTGGAAAAATGTTCTGTGGTCTGACGAGTCCACATTTCAAATTGTTTTTGGAAACTGTGGACCAAAGAGGAAAAGAACCACCCGGACTGTTCTAGGGTGAAAGTGTAAAAGGCAGCATGTGTGATGGTATGGGGGTGTATTAGTGGCCAAGACATGGGTAACTTACACATCTGTGAAGGCACCATTAATGCTGAAAAGGTACATACAGCTTTTGGAGCAACATATGTTGTTATCGTGGACGCCCCTGCTTATTTCAGCGAGACGATGCCACGTGTTACAACAGCGTGGCTTCAACCGTTGAACAACTTAAGCTGTACATCAAGCAAGAATGGGAAATAATTCCACTTCAAAAATGTGTCTCCTCACTTCCCAAACCTTTACTGGGTGTTGTTAAAAGGAAAGGCCATGTAACACACTGGTCAAAATGCCTTTTTTGCAATGTGTTGCTGCCATTAAATTCTAAGTTCATGATTATTTGCAAAAAGTGTGAACATGAAATATCTTGTCTTTGCAGTCTATTCAATTGAATATAAGTTGAAAAGGATTTGTTGTATTCTCTTTTTATTTAGCATTTACACAAGGTGACAACTTCACTGGGTTAGTATTAATGTTCATGTGTTTAAATGGAGTCAAAGCACGTACTTGTTGGCCAACACTCCATTAACCTGCGTGATGACGGTGGACAGCTGGCCCAGCCCCAGCATAGACGTCATGACGCCGTGGTAGTGAGCGATCTGACAGCGAAGAAGATAACAATGCATGAGGCGCACATTGAGGAATGTTTGGCGATCAGACGTACAAACCTGGTCCGACTCCAGCTGGATGGCCCGGTCGTAGCAGGCGGTGGCGTCCCGGAGGAGACCGATGCTCTCGTGTTCCAGGATCTGCTCCCGTAGCGACGGCTCCTCCCTCCTGAGGGTGTTGACCCCTGTCACGCCGTCGGGCTCGTGCATGGCGGCGTACAGCGTCTGGCGACACCAAACGTCCGACATGTTACCGTGAAATCGGCGCTTCTCTGCTCCGTCTTACCTGCAGGAAGGTGAGGTGGTCCTGGACGTTTTCCTTGTTTTCCAGGATGTGTGCCTCAAAGTGCATGAGTGCCCGGGTGTACGCCTTGGAGCGCAACGAAGCTTTGGCCATGACGTCCTGTGGGATCCCCTTGAGGAAGGCCGCCACACGCTGGTACTCCCCACTTTCTGAGGAGCATGACAAGAACCATATTATTGTACCAGATGAGGCCATTCCTGAAGGGATTGTGTGTGAGTGCTCCAATGCTGGAGTTGAAGGGAAATGCTGACAGAATGTAGTATGGATGTAAGAATAGTTTGAATGTTGAAGAGTTTGAATTTCCAGGAAAAACGGAATTTGGTTTGGAACTTGGGAAAGTGTTTGTTTGGATGTCCAGGATGAGTGGAATGTGTTGATGTTGGAATGCTTTGAATAGCTTGAAAAATGAAGGAATTGTGCAACTTGGAGAAATGTCCCATTCAGTTCAATGGGAACTTCCTGGAAATTTGAGGATTTGGGGAAAAGCGGGATTTTTGGGAAAATTATTAATAGCATGAATGTCCTGAATGAGCTGAATTTGTTGAAATTGTGTGGAAGTTTGAAAAATGGATAATTCATTTTGAATGGGGAAAATGTCCCTACAAAGTGGGAATTGGAGGAAATCCGGGAATTTTAAAAATAATTGTTGAAAGGGAGCACACAATTCCTGAACAGGCTGAATATTTTGAAGTTGAAACGGTTTGAATCAGATGAAAATGTGGGAGTTGTGGAACTTAGAAAAATGTCCCATTCATTTCAATGGGAATTTCCTGGAAATTTGAGGATTTGGGGAAAAGCGGGATTTTTGGGAAAATTATTAATAGCATGAATGTCCTGAATGAGCTGAATTGGTTGGTGTTGGAATTGTGTGGAAGTTTGAAAAATTAATAATTCATTCTGAATGGGGAAAATGTCCCTAAAAACTGGGAACTGTAGGAAATCCGGGAATTTTTAAATAATTGTTGAAATAGAGCACACAATTCCTGAACAGGCTGAATATTTTGAAGTTGAAACGGTTTGAATCGGATAAAGAAATGTGGGAGTTGTGGAACTTAGAAAAATGTCCCATTCTTTTCAATGGGAACTTCCTGGAAATTTGGGGAAAGCGGAAAATTGGTTGTTTGAATTTCCCGGATGAATTGAATGTGTTGAAGGTGGAATGGTTGGAATCGGTTCAAAACTGTGGGAATTGTGGAAGTTTGAAAAATGGATAATTCATTTTGAATGGGGAAAATGTCCCTAAAAACTGGGAATTGGAGGAAATCCGGGAATTTTAAAAATAATTGTTGAAAGGGAGCACACAATTCCTGAACAGGCTGAATATTTTGAAGTTGAAACAGTTTGAATCGTATAAAGAAATGTGGGAGTTGTGGAACTTAGAAAAATGTCCCATTCATTTCAATGGGAATTTCCTGGAAATTTGAGAATTTGGGGAAAATCTGGATTTTTGGTAAAATTATTAATAGCATGAATGTCCTGAATGAGCTGAAATGGTTGGTGTTGGAATTGTGTGGAAGTTTGAAAAATGAATAATTCATTCTGAATGGGGAAAATGTCCCTAAAAACTGGGAATTGCAGGAAATCCGGGAATTTTTAAAATAATTGTTGAAAGGGAGCACACAATTCCTGAACAGGCTGAATATTTTGAAGTTGGAACAGTTTGAATCGGATACAAAATGTGGGAGTTGTGGAACTTAGAAAAATGTCCCATTCATTTCAATGGGAACTTCCTGGAAATTTGGGAATTTCGGGAAAAAATTAATAGCATGAATGTCCTGAATTGGTTGTTGATGGAATTGTTTAAATCGGTCAAGAAATGTTGAAGTAGTAACAGTTTTTTAATAAAAAAATGATATGATGGAATTTTTGGGAAAACCGGGAATTTTTCAAGTTCTTAAACCAACTTGTTTTTTTGTCCTGACTAAGAGGAATGTTTTGACAGGTTGAAAAGGGTTGAAAAATGTGAAAGAAGTCATCGCACTAAAAAAGGTTGGAAATAAGGTTAGAAAAAAAAAACAGGAAATCCTGGAAATTTGTTGAACATGGAAAAACTGTGGCTTGAATTTCCAGGATGAATTGAATGTGTTGAAGGTGGAATGGTTGGAATCGGTTGAAATAGTGTGGGAATTGTGGAAGTTTGAAGAATGGATAATTCATTTTGAATGGGGAAAATGTCCCTAAAAAGTGGGAATTGTAGGAAATCCGGGAATTTTTAAAAATAATTGTTGAAGTAGAGCACACAATTCCTGAACAGGCTGAATATTTTGAAGTTGGAACAGTTTGAATCGGATACAAAATGTGGGAGTTGTGGAACTTAGAAAAATGTCCCATTCATTTCAATGGGAACTTCCTGGAAATTTGGGAATTTCAGGAAAAAATTAATAGCATGAATGTCCTGAATTGGTTGTTGATGGAATTGTTTAAATCGGTCAAGAAATGTTGAAGTAGTAACAGTTTTTTAATAAAAAAATGATATGATGGAATTTTTGGGAAATCAGGGAATTTTTAAATTATTTGTTGAATTAGAGCACACAATTCCTGAACAGGCTGAATATTTTGAAGTTGGAACAGTTTGAATCGGATACAATTTTTTAGGAATTGTGCAACTTGGAAAAATGTCCCATTCATTTCAAATGGGAACTTCCTGGAAATTTGAGAATTTGGGGAAAAGCGGGATTTTTGGGAAAATTATTAATAGCATGAATGTCCTGACTAAGAGGAATGTTTTGACAGTGAAACGCTTGAAGTGGGTTGAAAAATGTGAAAGGAGTCATCGCACTAAAAAACCGTTGGAAAAAAAGTTTTAAAAAAAAAACAGGAATTCCTGGAAATTTGTTGAATGTGGAAAAATGTTGGTTTAAATTTCCAGGATGGATTGAATGTGTTGAAGGTGGAATGGTTGGAATCGGTAGAAAAAGGGAGTGTGGGAATTGTGGAAGTTTGAAAAATGGATAATTCATTTTGAATGGGGAAAATGTCCCATTCATTTCAATGGGAACTTCCTGGAAATTTGAGAATTTGGGGAAAAGCGGGATTTTTGGGAAAATTATTAATAGCATGAATGTCCTGAATGAGCTGAATTTGTTGGAATTGTGTGGAAGTTTGAAAAATGAATAATTCATTTTGAATGGGAAAAATGTCCCTAAAAACTGGGAATTGTAGGAAATCCTGGAATTTTTTAAAATAATTGTTGAATTAGAGCACACAATTCCTGAACAGGCTGAATATTTTGAAGTTGAACAGTTTGAATCGGATACAAAATGTGGGAGTTGTGGAACTTAGAAAAATGTCCCATTCATTTCAATGGGAATTTCATGGAAATTTGGTAATTCCGGGAAAAAAAAGGGTAAAAAACTAGAATTTAGAATGTATAAATACACCAACTAGCACAACAATGAAGTGCTTTCACCCAGCAGACTTGCTACCGTTGGCTTTGCTTTTTCCGTAGAGAAGATGTCGGCTCCACTGAGTGAGGTGAGACAACATGCTGAACACCGTCTGAGTGCTGAGCTGTGATAGGCTGGAGGCCGTCTCCTGGACACGCCCCTCGCCCTCTGTCAGCACTGTCAGCATTTCCTCTGTCACCTGGAAGATAGTTGCAACATGTCTTTGCCCTGTCCGCCACACGGTGTGTGCATGAGTGCATGTGTGCATGAGTGCATGAGTGCATGTGTGCATGAGTGCATGTGTGCATGAGTGCAGCACCTCCTTCTGCTGGTCAGGAGTGCACCCCAGCAGCATGGAGAGCAGGATGTGAGGCAGCAGGT
>NC_084733.1:92927780-92960280 GCF_033978785.1 Entelurus aequoreus
AAGCGCTTTGAGTACCTTGAAGGTAGAAAAGCGCTATACAAGTATAACCCATTTATCATTTATTTATAATACTGTAGTTATTATGTAATAGTTGCCATGTAATACTGTCGTTATGTAATACTGTAGTTATTATGTAATAGTTGACATGTAATACTGTAGTTGTTATGTAATACTGTAGTTATTATGTAATAGTTGACATGTAATACTGTAGTTGTTATGTAATACTGTAGTTATTATGTAATAGTTGACATGTAATACTGTAGTTGTTATGTAATACTGTAGTTATTATGTAATAGTTGACATGTAATACTGTAGTTGTTATGTAATACTGTAGTTATTATGTAATAGTTGCCATGTAATACTGTCGTTATGTAATACTGTAGTTATTATGTAATAGTTGACATGTAATACTGTAGTTGTTATGTAATACTGTAGTTATTATGTAATAGTTGACATGTAATACTGTAGTTGTTATGTAATACTGTAGTTATTATGTAATAGTTGCCATGTAATACTGTAGTTATGTAATACTGTAGTTATTATGTAATAGTTGACATGTAATACTGTAGTTGTTATGTAATACTGTAGTTATTATGTAATAGTTGCCATGTAATACTGTCGTTATGTAATACTGTAGTTATTATGTAATAGTTGACATGTAATACTGTAGTTGTTATGTAATACTGTAGTTATTATGTAATAGTTGACATGTAATACTGTAGTTGTTATGTAATACTGTAGTTATTATGTAATAGTTGCCATGTAATACTGTAGTTATGTAATACTGTAGTTATTATGTAATAGTTGACATGTAATACTGTAGTTGTTATGTAATACTGTAGTTATTATGTAATAGTTGACATGTAATACTGTCGTTATGTAATACTGTAGTTATTATGTAATAGTTGACATGTAATACTGTAGTTGTTATGTAATACTGTAGTTATTATGTAATAGTTGACATGTAATACTGTAGTTGTTATGTAATACTGTAGTTATTATGTAATAGTTGACATGTAATACTGTAGTTGTTATGTAATACTGTAGTTATTATGTAATAGTTGACATGTAATACTGTAGTTGTTATGTAATACTGTAGTTATTATGTAATAGTTGACATGTAATACTGTAGTTGGTATGTAATACTGTAGTTATTATGTAATAGTTGACATGTAATACTGTAGTTGTTATGTAATACTGTAGTTATTATGTAATAGTTGACATGTAATACTGTAGTTATGTAATACTGTAGCTATTATGTAATAGTTGACATGTAATACTGTAGTTACTATGTAATACTGTAGTTATTATGTAATAGTTGACATGTAATACTGTAGTTGTTATGTAATACTGTAGTTATTATGTAATAGTTGACATGTAATACTGTAGTTGTTATGTAATACTGTAGTTATTATGTAATAGTTGACATGTAATACTGTAGTTGTTATGTAATACTGTAGTTATTATGTAATAGTTGACATGTAATACTGTAGTTGTTATGTAATACTGTAGTTATTATGTAATAGTTGACATGTAATACTGTAGTTGTTATGTAATACTGTAGTTATTATGTAATAGTTGACATGTAATACTGTAGTTGTTATGTAATACTGTAGTTATTATGTAATAGTTGACATGTAATACTGTAGTTGTTATGTAATACTGTAGCTATTATGTAATAGTTGCCATGTAATACTGTAGTTGTTATGTAATACTGTAGCTATTATGTAATAGTTGACATGTAATACTGTAGTTGTTATGTAATACTGTAGCTATTATGTAATAGTTGCCATGTAATACTGTAGTTGTTATGTAATACTGTAGTTATTATGTAATAGTTGACATGTAATACTGTAGTTGTTATGTAATACTGTAGTTATTATGTAATAGTTGGCATGTAATACTGTAGTTGTTATGTAATACTGTAGTTATTATGTAATAGTTGACATGTAATACTGTAGTTGTTATGTAATACTGTAGTTATTATGTAATAGTTGACATGTAATACTGTAGTTGTTATGTAATACTGTAGCTGTTATGTAATAGTTGACATGTAATACTGTAGTTGTTATGTAATACTGTAGCTGTTATGTAATAGTTGACATGTAATACTGTAGTTGTTATGAAATACTGTAGCTATTATGTAATAGTTGACATGTAATACTGTAGTTGTTATGTAATACTGTAGTTATATGTAATAGTTGACATGTAATACTGTAGTTGTTATGTAATACTGTAGTTATTATGTAATAGTTGACATGTAATACTGTAGTTGTTATGTAATACTGTAGTTATTATGTAATAGTTGACATGTAATACTGTAGTTATTATGTAATAGTTGACATGTAATACTGTAGTTGTTATGAAATACTGTAGTTATTATGTAATAGTTGACATGTAATACTGTAGTTGTTATGTAATACTGTAGCTATTATGTAATAGTTGACATGTAATACTGTAGTTGTTATGTAATACTGTAGCTATTATGTAATAGTTGCCATGTAATACTGTAGTTGTTATGTAATACTGTAGTTATTATGTAATAGTTGACATGTAATACTGTAGTTGTTATGTAATACTGTAGTTATTATGTAATAGTTGACATGTAATACTGTAGTTGTTATGTAATACTGTAGTTATTATGTAATAGTTGACATGTAATACTGTAGTTGTTATGTAATACTGTAGTTACTATGTAATAGTTGACATGTAATACTGTAGTTGTTATGTAATACTGTAGTTGTTATGTAATAGTTGACATGTAATACTGTAGTTGTTATGTAATACTGTAGCTGTTATGTAATAGTTGACATGTAATACTGTAGTTGTTATGAAATACTGTAGTTATTATGTAATAGTTGACATGTAATACTGTAGTTGTTATGTAATACTGTAGTTATTATGTAATAGTTGGCATGTAATACTGTAGTTGTTATGTAATACTGTAGTTATTATGTAATAGTTGACATGTAATACTGTAGTTGTTATGTAATACTGTAGTTATTATGTAATAGTTGACATGTAATACTGTAGTTGTTATGTAATACTGTAGTTATTATGTAATAGTTGACATGTAATACTGTCGTTGTTATGTAATACTGTAGTTATTATGTAATAGTTGACATGTAATACTGTAGTTGTTATGTAATACTGTAGTTATTATGTAATAGTTGACATGTAATACTGTAGTTATGTAATACTGTAGTTATTATGTAATAGTTGCCATGTAATACTGTAGTTGTTATGTAATACTTTAGTTGTTATGTAATAGTTGCCATGTAATACTGTAGTTGTTATGTAATACTGTAGTTGTTATGTAATAGTTGACATGTAATTGCTGTCATGTAATTGCTGTCATGTAATTGCTGTCGTATAATAGTTGTTGTGTAATAGTTGTCGTGTAATACTGTAGTTGTCGTGTAATAGTTGTCGTGTAATAGTTGTCGTGTAATACTGTAGTTGTCGTGTAATAGTTGTCGTATAATACTGTAGTTGTCATGTAATAGTTGTCGTGTAATACTGTAGTTGTCGTGTAATAGTTGTCATGTAATACTGTAGTTGTCGTGTAATAGTTGTCGTGTAATACTGTAGTTGTCGTGTAATAGTTGTCATGTAATACTGTAGTTGTCGTGTAATAGTTGTCGTGTAATAGTTGTCGTGTAATACTGTAGTTGTCGTGTAATAGTTGTCGTATAATACTGTAGTTGTCATGTAATAGTTGTCGTGTAATACTGTAGTTGTCGTGTAATAGTTGTCATGTAATACTGTAGTTGTCGTGTAATAGTTGTCGTGTAATACTGTAGTTGTCGTGTAATAGTTGTCATGTAATACTGTAGTTGTCGTGTAATAGTTGTCGTGTAATAGTTGTCGTGTAATAGTTGTCATGTAATACTGTAGTTGTTGTGTAATAGTTGTCGTGTAATAGTAGTCGTGTAATAGTTGTCGTGTAATAGTTGTCGTGTAATACTGTAGTTGTCGTGTAATAGTTGTCGTGTAATAGTTGTCATGTAATGCTGTAGTTGTTGTGTAATAGTTGTCGTGTAATAGTAGTCGTGTAATAGTAGTCGTGTAATAGTTGTCGTGTAATAGTTGTTGTGTAATAGTTGTCGTGTAATAGTTGTCGTGTAATAGTTGTCGTGTAATACTGTAGTTGTCGTGTAATAGTTGTCGTGTAATAGTTGTCGTGTAATAGTTGTCGTGTAATACTGTAGTTGTCGTGTAATAGTTGTTGTGTAATAGTTGTTGTGTAATAGTTGTTGTGTAATAGTAGTCGTGTAATAGTTGTTGTGTAATAGTTGTCGTGTAATACTGTAGTTGTCGTGTAATACTGTAGTTGTCGTGTAATAGTGTTGTGTAATAGTTGTTGTGTAATAGTTGTCGTGTAATAGTTGTCGTGTAATACTGTAGTTGTCGTGTAATAGTTGTCGTGTAATAGTTGTTGTGTAATAGTTGTCGTGTAATAGTTGTCGTGTAATAGTTGTCGTGTAATAGTTGTTGTGTAATAGTTGTCGTGTAATACTGTAGTTGTCGTGTAATAGTTGTCGTGTAATAGTTGTCGTGTAATAGTTGTTGTGTAATAGTAGTCGTGTAATAGTTGTCGTGTAATAGTTGTCGTGTAATACTGTAGTTGTCGTGTAATAGTTGTCGTGTAATAGTTGTCGTGTAATAGTAGTCGTGTAATAGTTGTCGTGTAATACTGTAGTTGTCGTGTAATAGTTGTCGTGTAATAGTTGTCGTGTAATACTGTAGTTGTTGTGTAATAGTTGTTGTGTAATAGTAGTCGTGTAATAGTTGTCGTGTAATAGTTGTCGTGTAATACTGTAGTTGTCGTGTAATAGTTGTCGTGTAATACTGTAGTTGTCGTGTAATAGTTGTCGTGTAATAGTTGTCGTGTAATAGTTGTCGTGTAATACTGTAGTTGTCGTGTAATAGTTGTTGTGTAATAGTTGTTCCAAAGGCAGACCAGCTTACTTTGCTAATGAGGTAAGCGGCCCAAGTGGCCGACCAATCAGAGAAGTTGCTGCCTCTGCTGCTCATGTAGATGGGCTTCTTGACTTTGGAGCCGCTGGCCTCCTTCTGGCTGCTCTTGTACCTGCACGCACACACACACACACACACACACACACACACACACACACACACACACACACACACACACACACACACACACACACACACACACACACACACACACACACACACACACACACACACACACACACACGCACACACGCACACACACACGCACACACACAAGTCGCCTGTCAAAGAGCCACTCAATAACACACAAGTCTCCTGTCAAAGTGCCACTCAATAACAGACAAGTCTCCTGTCAAAGTGCCACTCAATAACACACAAGTCTCCTGTCAAAGTGCCACTCAATAACACACAAGTCTCCTGTCAAAGTGCCACTCAATAACACACAAGTCTCCTGTCAAAGTGCCACTCAATAACACACAAGTCTCCTGTCAAAGTGCCACTCAATAACACACAAGTCACCTGTCAAAGAGCCACTCAATAACACACAAGTCACCTGTCAAAGTGCCACTCAATAACACACAAGTCTCCTGTCAAAGTGCCACTCAATAACACACAAGTCTCCTGTCAAAGAGCCACTCAATAACACACAAGTCTCCTGTCAAAGTGCCACTCAATAACACACAAGTCTCCTGTCAAAGTGCCACTCAATAACACACAAGTCTCCTGTCAAAGTGCCACTCAATAACACACAAGTCACCTGTCAAAGTGCCACTCAATAACACACAAGTCTCCTGTCAAAGAGCCACTCAATAACACACAAGTCACCTGTCAAAGTGCCACTCAATAACACACAAGTCTCCTGTCAAAGTGCCACTCAATAACACACAAGTCTCCTGTCAAAGTGCCACTCAATAACACACAAGTCTCCTGTCAAAGTGCCACTCAATAACACACAAGTCACCTGTCAAAGTGCCACTCAATAACACACAAGTCTCCTGTCAAAGTGCCACTCAATAACACACAAGTCTCCTGTCAAAGTGCCACTCAATAACACACAAGTCTCCTGTCAAAGAGCCACTCAATAACACACAAGTCTCCTGTCAAAGTGCCACTCAATAACACACAAGTCTCCTGTCAAAGTGCCACTCAATAACACACAAGTCTCCTGTCAAAGTGCCACTCAATAACACACAAGTCACCTGTCAAAGAGCCACTCAATAACACACAAGTCACCTGTCAAAGTGCCACTCAATAACACACAAGTCTCCTGTCAAAGTGCCACTCAATAACACACAAGTCTCCTGTCAAAGTGCCACTCAATAACACACAAGTCTCCTGTCAAAGTGCCACTCAATAACACACAAGTCACCTGTCAAAGTGCCACTCAATAACACACAAGTCTCCTGTCAAAGTGCCACTCAATAACACACAAGTCTCCTGTCAAAGAGTCAATAGGGAGCCGAGTGAAAAGGCACCTGCTGTTCAGGTGAGTCTCCAGTATCTCCTGGATGTGTTCAGGGAATCTCCTCCACAGGCGACGTCCTGCTGAGTCCTGGCGGCCTTCACGACACTCAAAGATGGAGAGGAGCTCCTGCACAGCAAACACATTTACAACTATTTCATTCAAAAAACTACTGAATGTAGTATCTGAATGTAGTATCTGAATGTAGTACCTGAATGTAGTATCTGAATGTAGTATCTGAATGTAGTACCTGAATGTAGTACCTGAATGTAGTACCTGAATGTAGTACCTGAATGTAGTACCTGAATGTAGTATCTGAATGTAGTACCTGAATGTAGTACCTGAATGTAGTATCTGAATGTAGTACCTGAATGTAGTACCTGAATGTAGTATCTGAATGTAGTACCTGAATGTAGTACCTGAATGTAGTACCTGAATGTAGTATCTGAATGTAGTATCTGAATGTAGTACCTGAATGTAGTATCTGAATGTAGTATCTGAATGTAGTATCTGAATGTAGTACCTGAATGTAGTATCTGAATGTAGTAGCTGAATGTAGTACCTGAATGTAGTATCTGAATGTAGTACCTGAATGTAGTACCTGAATGTAGTATCTGAATGTAGTACCTGAATGTAGTACCTGAATGTAGTATCTGAATGTAGTACCTGAATGTAGTACCTGAATGTAGTACCTGAATGTAGTATCTGAATGTAGTATCTGAATGTAGTACCTGAATGTAGTATCTGAATGTAGTATCTGAATGTAGTATCTGAATGTAGTACCTGAATGCAGTACCTGAATGTAGTACCTGAATGTAGTAGCTGAATGTAGTACCTGAATGTAGTACCTGAATGTAGTACCTGAATGTAGTATCTGAATGTAGTACCTGAATGTAGTAGCTGAATGTAGTATCTGAATGTAGTACCTGAATGTAGTACCTGAATGTAGTAGCTGAATGTAGTAGCTGAATGTAGTATCTGAATGCAGTACCTGAAGGCAGTACCTGAATGTAGTACCTGAATGTAGTATCTGAATGTAGTATCTGAATGTAGTAGCTGAATGTAGTACCTGAATGTAGTATCTGAATGTAGTACCTGAATGTAGTACCTGAATGTAGTACCTGAATGTAGTATCTGAATGTAGTACCTGAATGTAGTAGCTGAATGTAGTATCTGAATGTAGTACCTGAATGTAGTACCTGAATGTAGTAGCTGAATGTAGTAGCTGAATGTAGTACCTGAATGTAGTAGCTGAATGTAGTATCTGAATGTAGTACCTGAATGTAGTACCTGAATGTAGTAGCTGAATGTAGTAGCTGAATGTAGTAGCTGAATGTAGTAGCTGAATGTAGTACCTGAATGTAGTAGCTGAATGTAGTATCTGAATGTAGTAGCTGAATGTAGTACCTGAATGTAGTACCTGAATGTAGTACCTGAATGTGGTACCTGAATGTAGTATCTGAATGTAGTAGCTGAATGTAGTACCTGAATGGCATAAGCAGCTGAATCCTGCGCTCGCACGTTGTCAGCGTACGCTAGGAATGTTCTGGTCAGCTCATTCAGCAGGTCATAGGCGAAGTTTGGATCCTCAACTCCACTCTGGTTAGTACAGTAACAAGTACAGTAATATCACCTGGTTAGTATAATAACAAGTACAGTAATACCAACTGGTTAGTATAATAACGAAGTAAAGCCGGCTGCGTTTCTGGGTGTTGTTGATAAATTTAGTTAAGAGATTAATATATAAACAAACGAGGAGGCTCTATCTCCCAATAGTAAAGAACTATTTCAAAATCCCTGGATCTGGACAGTAATCTACAACAGCCTCAAAATCTAATCACTTTTGCTTGCATGCAGAACAGCCCCAGGCCTATGAACATGAACACTACATCAACACACCCAAGACAATGGGCATATACACACACACACTCCTCCCCCACCCCACGCCTTCACCACCGCTTGATTCCCCTTCGGGGTGATGGACGGCTGGCAGCGCTTCATAGCAGCAGTCGACCTCCAGGGCCCCAACTCCCCCCCCCCACCCCCGTTGCGAGTTGTCGTGATTAAATGTAACATGTTTATGTGTGCACGGCATGGGAGTTTTTTCCCCACTCCAGACTAGGCCCCTTCAGGAGCCCAGTCGAGATTAGGGATGATACTCAAAACCGGTTTTCCCGGTTGTTTGATAAGAAAAGAACAGAGTCCTCGGACTCGAATCCCTTTTTGAGAACCGGTACCCGTTATCGCAGGGGTCACCAACCTTTTTGAAAGCAAGAGCTACTTCTTGGGTAGTGATTAATGCGAAGGGCTACCAGTTTGATACACACTTAAATAAATTGCCAAAAAATAGCCAATTTGCTCAATTTACCTTTAACTCTATGTTATTATTAATAATTAATGATATTTACACTTAATTGAACGGTTTAAAAGAGGAGAAAACACGAAAAAAATGACAATCAAATTTTGAAACATAGTTTATCTTCAATTTCGACTCTTTAAAATTCAAAATTCAACCGAAAAAAAAGAAGAGAAAAACTAGCTAATTCGAATCTTTTTGAAAAAATTAAAAAAATAATTTATGGAACATCATTAGTAATTTTTCCTGATTAATTTTAGAATTTTGATGACATGTTTTAAATAGGTTAAAATCCAATCTGCACTTTGTTAGAATATATAACAAATTGGACCAAGCTATATTTCTAACAAAGACAAATCATTATTTCTTCTAGATTTTCCAGAACAAAAATTTTATAAGATATTCAAAAGACTTTGAAATAAGATTTAAATTTTATTCTACAGATTTTCTAGATTTGCCAGAATACTTTTTTTGAATTTTAATCCTAATAAGTTTGAAGAAATATTTCACAAATATTCTTCGTCGAAAAAACAGAAGCTAAAATGAAGAATTAAATTACTTTTTTTTTTTTATTATTCTCTACAATAATAAAAGAAAAAAATACTTGAACATTGATTTAAATTGTCAGGAAAGAAGAGGAAGGAATTTAAAAGGTAAAAAGGTATATGTGTTTAAATATCCTAAAATCATTTTTAAGGTTGTATTTTTTCTCTAAAATTGTCTTTCTGAAAGTTATAAGAAGCAAAGTAAAAAAATGTATGCATTTATTTAAACAAGTGAAGACCAAGTCTTTAAAATATTTTCTTGGATTTTCAAATTCTATTTGAGTTTTGTCTCTCTTACAATTAAAAATGTCGAGCAAAGCGAGACCAGCTTGCTAGTAAATAAATACAATTAAAAAAATAGAGGCAGCTCACTGGTAAGTGCTGCTATTTGAGCTATTTTTAGAACAGGCCAGCGGGCTACTCATCTGGTCCTTACGGGCTACCTGGTGCCCGCGGGCACCGCGTTGGTGACCCCTGCGTTATCGAGACCACTATAGTAAAGGAAAATAGTTGATTCTTTATTCGAATCCCGTCCCGACCAAAAATGCTCCGTGGGACATCACAAGAAATGACGTCACGTAGCTCAGTCATTAGGCGCAGATAGGGAAAGCAGGAAAACAATGGACGGGAAAAAGCGCTCCAAGGTGTAATAAAGTTCAAGACAAAAGCTATAATCCATCAAATAACTTTACTGAGAGATTTGAGCAGGGTAAAACACATGACCAACACTTTTACCACCAACCGGAAACATAGCAACCAGGCTAGCAACGCACCTCCTTTACGGCAGCTGTCGCAACGTTCTTAAAACAACCGCAGCACATACATATATATACAACATATCTCCCTTTTTTAACTTTTGTTTTTCTTTCCTTGTAAACAAAACAAAATCACACTGTAGATGTGTTGTCTGTCTAATTATAAATAATGCAGACGAGGCGTGATGGCTGAGTTCTTGACGTTTACTTTCACAGCGTGGCAACATGCAACACTTTTCGGGGCTACCGCGCATGCTCGTCACTCCCGTTGCATGCTGGGTAGTGTAGTTGTTATATTCTCTCGCTCATAACATTTTTCCCCCTGAAAAGAAATAAAGTTAACTCAATAAAGTGTATTTCTTTTTTTAGCTTTAACTTTTCATTTTTTAGCATTGTAACCACATTTGCAAACAACTTTTCTCTTCATAGAATTTTCTTTCAATAAAGAAATAAAGTGCAAAAACGTCAAAGCATCATAACAAACAGTTATGTTCCAATAGCAGCAGAAGTGCACTTTTTGGAGAGCTGTATTATTTTCAGTTTTGTGCCCAAGGGACTGATTTTATTTAACACTATAGTATTATATATACACCTATAGTGATCACAGAGACAGGTTGTTTTTGTGTTACTGTATATATTTGTTTCTCTGAAAAATCCCACTTAATATACTTTGGGTAACAACAGTCAATATTTATTTATTTTATTTTATTTTTTTAGGTGGGTAACAGTCAATATTTATTTATTTATTAGATTTTATTTTTTCATTATATAATAAAAGTGAGCTTTTGTTCAACCAAATATTGTGTGTTTTTTTCCATATACAACAACCTATCTGGACTCGATAAGAGAATCGATAAGGAATCGGTTCGATAAGAGGATTCGATAATAGGCTCGAACTCGATAATTCCTTATCAAACATCATCCTTAGTCGAGATTGTATTTTTTTACTCATCTTCTTCCCCAGCGTTTTACCTTTTTCCCACCTTTTACGGGGCGCCTCGTGGCCACCCATCAGCGTTCCTGTTCTGTAACCCTGTACACTGTTTGTCTCATCTTGAACGGGTTTGTGCTGAAAACATAGTTTCGTTGTACTTGTTGCAATGACAATAAAGACCTATCCTACTTGTTACTTATCACATTTCCAACATTTTCTAAACCTTTTATCGACACCCGCCCCTAACTTTTTGAGTTATGGTGCTCACTAACCAACTAACCCTGGCAGTGTTTCCCACACATTCATTTATTTGTGGCGGCCCGCCACGAAAGAATTACGTCTGCCACAAATTAAAAAAAAAAAAATATATATATATATATATAATAATAATAATAAATTTTAAAAAATAATTTAAAAAAATAAATAAATAAAATAATAATAATAATTTTTTTTGTATTTTTTTTTTGGTCCTGTCCAGCTTTTCAGGCAAATCATATAGTTGATGTAGATGCCCATATAGGCTGTTCAGATTTACTTTACAAAAGAGAAGTGTAGGATACTTCTCTTGTTGCCTTATTTGTATTTGACCACTACTGTTTTCTGTTTATTTGTTACTGACTGTGGCAGGACACCTCTGCCTCTGTTTCACTTTATGTTGCTGGTAAAAAATATGCTTGTAGTAGTAGGCTAAAGTTAAATTATTTAGTATGCACTAATTAAAGGGGCAGAGCTTTAAGAGACATTTTAGCTTTTATATTTTATAAGATATATTTTTTGTAAGAACCACGATTAATAAATATATTTCAGTGAATAACTTATTGTTCAAATCTGTATATAAATATGTACATAAAGTGTTGTAATTATATTGTAAAATGGATGGATGGATGGACGTTTAAAACAAAACTGTTATTATTAAATAGTAAGTATACATTTTTTGAGCCTTTTTAGAGAAAATCCTATCATTGTAGTAAATTATGCAAATTACTTGATGATGTCATGGTGACCACGCCCCCACCGCCACAGGCATCTTGGCAGTTTATGGGAAACACTGCCTGGTGAAGTTAAACATATGTTTCAAAAGTTATTTGAATTAAGAAGTTAAACTCAAACAAAAAGAGCTATTAAAGGCTCAGGACGTTCAGAACAGCAATCCTTTTTGAACTTTTCTAAAAATATTGTAAAGTTTGGCTTGATATAGTCGTCAAAGACTATTTCTTTGTCGTTATCGTACTGGATGGTAGCATCCGACTGCATCGTTGCCATCCACGATGAAAAAACATTCATAAAGACCATGAAGTGACACGTTTACCACAAAGGTGTTGCTGTCGCCGTGCGTGTGCGATGGCGTCAGGTCCAGGCGTCCGGGGTCCACGGCGCCCAGCTCCCCGAGACACTCTCCGCACAGCAGCCTGGCCTGCGGGGACGAGTCCTGGCAACCCTTGAGCAGCACCGACACCAGGCTGGAGATCAGCGGCTCCACCGCCTCACTGGCGCAAACGCGCCTCAGTAGCCAGGCCTGCTCATCCCAACGCACAAACACAGTTTAGGAAATGATGGTACACTTTTTATCAGGGGTAGGCAGCATGAACATCTCAGGGTACGAAACAATCAGGGTATTAAGGCCACGGTACCTTATTACTGTGGTATATGTCCCAAAAAACACAAAACAAAGATGTGTAAAATGAAGTGGCAGGAATGTTTAGGACAGGGGTCACCAACGCGGTGCCCGCGGGCACCAGGTAGCCCGTAAGGACCAGATGAGTAGCCCGCTGGCCTGTTCTGAAAATAGCAGCACTTACCAGTGAGCTGCCTCTATTTTTTAAATTGTATTTATTTACTAGCAAGCTGGTCTCGCTTTGCCAGACATTTTTAATTCTAAGAGAGACAAAACTCAAATAGAATTTGAAAATCCAAGGAAATATTTTAAAGACTTGGTCTTCACTTGTTTAAATAAATTCATTATTTTTTTTACTTTGCTTCTTATAACTTTCAGAACGACAATTTTAGAGAAAAAATACAACCCTAAAAATGATTTTAGGATTTTTAAGCACATATACCTTTTAAATTCCTTCCTCCTATTTCCTGACAATTTAAATCAATGTTCAAGTAAATTTATTTTTTTTATTATAAAGAATAATAAATACATTTTAATTTAATTCTTCATTTTAGCTTCT
The DNA here is from genome assembly GCF_033978785.1 of Entelurus aequoreus. Classification (NCBI taxonomy): domain Eukaryota; kingdom Metazoa; phylum Chordata; class Actinopteri; order Syngnathiformes; family Syngnathidae; genus Entelurus; species Entelurus aequoreus. The sequence continues at coordinate 92,940,987 of NC_084733.1, forward strand.
GTTTTTTCGACAAAGAATATTTGTTAAATATTTCTTCAAACTTATTATGATTCAAATTCAAAAAAATCATTCCGGCAAATCTACAAAATCTGTAGAATCAAATTTAAATCTTATTTCAAAGTCTTTTGAATTTCTTTTAAAAATTTTGTTCTGGAAAATCTAGAAGAAATAATGATTTGTCTTTGTTAGAAATATAGCTTGGTCCAATTTGTTATATATTCTAACAAAGTGTAGATTGGATTTTAACCTATTTAAAACATGTCATCAAAATTCTAAAATTAATCTTAATCAGGAAAAATTACTAATGATGTCTCATAAATTATTTTTTTAATTTTTTCAAAAAGATTCGAATTAGCTAGTTTTTCTCTTCTTTTTTTTGATTGAATTTTGAATTTTAAAGTGTCGAAATTGAAGATAAACTATGTTTAAAAATTTAATTGTCATTTTTTTCGTGTTTTCTCCTCTTTTAAACCGTTTAATTAAGTGTAAATATCATTAATTATTAATAATAACATAGAGTTAAAGGTAAATTGAGCAAATTGGCTATTTCTGGCAATTTATTTAAGTGTGTAGCTTGGTCCAATTTGTTATATATTCTAACAAAGTGTAGATTGGATTTTAACCTATTTAAAACATGTCATCAAAATTCTAAAATTAATCTTAATCAGGAAAAATTACTAATGATGTCCCAAAAATTATTTTTTAAATTTTTTCAAAAAGATTCGAATTAGCTATTTTTTCTGTTCTTTTTTTTGATTGAATTTTGAATTTTAAAGAGTCGAAAATGAAGACAAACTATGTTTAAAAATTTAATTGTCATTTTTTTTCGTGTTTTCTCCTCTTTTAAACCGTTCAATTAAGTCTAAATATGATTAATTATTAATAATAACATAGAGTTAAAGGTAAATTGAGCAAATTGGCTATTTCTTCATAATGCTCAAATGTTCCAATTAGAGACGTAAAGGCACTGCCTTTTGCGTGCCGGCCCAGTCACATAATATCTACGGCTTTTCACACACACAAGTGAATGCAAGTCATACTCGGTCAACAGCCATGCAGGTCACACTGAGGGTTGCCGTATAAGCAACTTTAACACTATTACAAATATGCACCACACCAAACAAGAATGACAAACACATTTCGGGAGAACATCCGCACCGTAACACAACAGAACAAATACCCAGAACCCCTTGCAGCACTAACTCTTCCAGAACGCTACAATATACACCCCCCACTCTGTTTTGAGGCATGTTAAAAAAAAGTACCGGTAATGCACTTTGTGACTTCAATAATAAAAATGGCAGTGCCATGTTGGCATTTATTTTTCCATAACGTGAGTTAGTTTTACTCACACAAAAGGGTTGTTTCTTTCTGTTATTAATATTTCAGGTTCCTACATTATATACCAGGGGTCACCAACCTTTTTGAAAGCAAGAGCTACTTCTTGGGTAGTGATTAATGCGAAGGGCTACCAGTTTGATACACACTTAAATAAATGGCCAGAAATAGCCAATTTGCTCAATTTACCTTTAACTCTATGTTATTATTAATAATTAATGATATTTACACTTAATTGAACGGTTTAAAAGAGGAGAAAACACGAAAAAAATGACAATTAAATTTGGAAACATAGTTTATCTTCAATTTCGACTCTTTAAAATTCAAAATTCAACCGAAAAAAAGAAGAGAAAAACTTTTAAAAAGTATTTATGGAACATCATAAGTAATTTTTCCTGATTAAGATTAATTTTAGAATTTTAAAGACATGTTTTAAGTAGGTTAAAATCCAATCTACACTTTGTTAGAATATATAACAAATTGGACCAAGCTATATTTCTAACAAAGACAAATCATTATTTCTTCTCGATTTTCCAGAACAAAAATTTTAAAAGGAATTCAAAAGACTTTGAAATAAGATTTAAATTTGATTCTACAGATTTTCTAGATTTGCCAGAATAATTTTTTTGAATTTTAATCATAATAAGTTTGAAGAAATATTTCACAAATATTCTTCGTCGAAAAAACAGAAGCCAAAATGAAGAATTAAATTAAAATGTATTTATTATTCTTTACAATAAAAAAAATAAATTGACTTGAACATTGATTTCAATTGTCAGGAAAGAAGAGGAAGGAATTTAAAAGGTAAAAAGGTATATGTGTTTAAAAATCCTAAAATAATTTTTAAGGTTGTATTTTTTCTCTAAAATTGTCTTTCTGAAAGTTATAAGAAGCAAAGTAAAAAAAATGAATGAATTTATTTAAACAAGTGAAGACCAAGTCTTTAAAATATTTTCTTGGATTTTGAAATTCTATTTGAGTTTTGTCTCTCTTAGAATTAAAAATGTCGGGCAAAGTGAGACCAGCTTGCTAGTAAATAAATAACGTTTAAAAAATAGAGGCAGCTCACTGGTAAGTGCTGCTATTTGAGCTATTTTTAGAACAGGCCAGCGGGCTACTCATCTGGGGCCGTACTTATCAAGCTTCTTAGAGTGCCATTTTACACTTAAGTCCTGAGAATTTGCGAAATTTAGTCCTACTCTCAAACTTAAGAATAAAAGCTTTTTATCAACGTTCTTAAGTCTAAGAATCACTCCTACTCTCCACGATATTTAAGAGACCTTCAGAGGTGTCTTAAGTGGTTAGGAGTTGCCAGCAGGGGATGGCACTGAGGCGAGAGAGACGTGCGCCAACGTTCAGGGAACGGAACAATGTTGTTGTTTTTTTATGACGAGCAGCTGATCAAACGGTATCGTTTAGACAGAGCGGATATTATTTTTGTCACAGATTTAATACTTTTCGATTCCTTGTTGATTTCTGCATGTGTCTGCAGTGGGCTAGTATATATAGAGCCACCCACACCAGTTTAAAATTAGTTGCCTAATTAATGAGTTGGAAAGAAAATGTTATGACCGTAGCGTATGTGTGTGGCCGTGAGGTGAGTGACGTCAGTGAGTGTGTGGGCGAGAGAAGAGAGGGAGCGGTAGCGTGAGTGCCGGCGGGGACTAGTTTGTTTTGTATTATTTTGTAGTTTATTGTCAAAATATACACTCCCATTGTCCACTTCAATATTTCCAAGATATTTCTTTATTCTTAGACAACGGATTCCCTTCCGTGATTGGTCATTTCTATGGACACAGAAATGACGTCACCTAAAATTGCGTTTACGGCACATAGTAATGTCGTAATTCAGCTCTGAGTGTGACACTTAAGATTCAGTCCTACACTTCGCTGAAAGTGTGAGTAAGACGCTTGATAACTAACTTTTAAGTGCAGCTTTCAGCCAAGAATTTATTTACTCTTAAGTCAACTCTTAGCAGACTTCTTAGGAGTCATTCTAAGAAGCTTGATAAGTACGGCCCCTGGTCCTTACGGGCTACCTGGTGCCCGCGGGCCCCGCGTTGGTGACCCCTGTTATAGATCAATACAGTCTGCAGGGATACAGTCCGTAAGCACACATGATTGTATTTTTTTTACGACAAAAAAAATAAAATACCATTATTTATTATTATTTGTATTATTTTCAGTTTTGTGCCCAAGGGACTGATTTTATTTAACATTATATTATTATTTATACACCTATAGTGATCACAGAGACAGGTTGTTTTTGTGTTACTGTATATATTTGTTTTTCTGAAAAATCCCACTTAATATACTTTGGGTAACAACAGTCAATATTTATTTTTATTTTTTTTATTTTTTAGGGGGGTAACAACAGTCAATATTTATTTATTTTATTTTATTCTTATAAAATAAAAGTGAGCTTTTGTTAAACCAAATATTGTGTGTTTTTTTTCCACACACAACAACCTATCTGGATTCGATAAGAGAATCGATAAGGAATCGGTTCGATAGGAGGATTCGATAATGGGCTCGAACTCGATCATTTCTTATCGAACATCATCCCCACTTATCACACACCTGGTTGTTGTGCATCGTGTCCCTCAGGCTGGTAAGCGCGTGAATGCGCACGTCCACATTCTCGTGCTGCACGGCTCTCATGGACAGCTGCAGGGCGGACACCAGGTCACTGGTACTGGCGGTCAGCTAAGAAAAGGTACAACAAACTGTTAGAATAATTATATATAAGCTATCGCACAACTCTTACGCTTAAAGGTCGTTGCTATCGTTATTATCTATAGTGCTCTTTTCTGCTTCGTGCCGGAGCACACAACTTATCTTCCACGGCATATGAGGGGTGGCCTCGCCGCGGATGTTTTCTTTGTTTTAGCCCGCTAACAGCCAAGGACGTACCAGGACCTCAACAAAGATAAGGCGACAGCACGCGGACAAAGCAGAGACAAGGCGATCACAAGGCCCCCAGCACATTCCGTCACGTATTGTGCGTACTGGAGCTGCTTTGCATAATGCGTGGCCCCTCCCTTTAGAGGCAGCCTCAGTGATGTTAACTAGGGAACTCCCGAATAAATAGAGGAGCGCGTGGGACTGCCCCTCAGAGCGTGGTGGGAGACTGTAGCTGAGTGTGCAGCCCCAAACGTTTCTCCTCATGAGCAAAATTGAACACTGTCTCTGCCTGATTCCTTGCTTCTTGTCTTGTTTAATAGATAGTTCGGTGTTTGAGCCTGACACAAACTATTACTATTGCTGTGTTAGTGTGTTCCAGTGTACCGACGAGTACCCAACCTTCTTGTAGTTCTGCAGGACAGTGTGGATGTCTTCCAGCTCAGGGTGCTGCGGCAGGAAATAAATCTCATGGAGGTAGTCGTTGACTTCTTCCCTGCGAGAGACGCGAGACACCATCGTCACCAACTGACGTGCAAACGAATCCCGTCTTTGAAGCGAACGATGACAACCGATTCTCAGTTGTGAGACGTTTTTTATGCACACGCAATTTTGACGTCAGCATTTGCCTCCTGACTGGCAACTGGACTAGAAAATGAATCAAAATTAAAGAAATAAACTTTTTTAAAGAAAACAAATACATACAGTACAGGCCAAAAGTTTGGACACACCTTCTCATTCAATGTGTTTTCTTTATTTTCATGACTATTTACACATATAAAACTACAAAACAAATTAGTACATAATAAAAATGTGAGTACAAAATTACAGTGTACTTGGACTACTTCTTGTTAGAATAATGAACCCAAAAGGTGAATGCAAATAAATAAATAAAATACAATTTAAATGATTTATAATTTTTTTTAAATATATATGTACGTATATATTTTTTTACACTTTATTTATTTTTTATTATATTTTTATGCGTAGTAATATACAGTACAGGCCCCAAAAGTTTGGACACACCTTCTCATTTCAATGTGTTTTCTTTATTTTCATGACTATTTACATTGTAGATTGTCACATATAAAACTACAAAACAAATTAGGACATAATAAAAATGTGAGTACAAAATTACAGTGTACTTGGACTACTTCTTGTTACAATAATGAACCCAAAAGGTGAATGCAAATAAATAAATAAAATACAATTTAAATGATTTATAATTTTTTTTAAATATATATGCACGTATATATTTTTTTACACTTTATTTATTCTTTATTATATTTTTATGCGTAGTAATATACGGTACAGGCCCCAAAAGTTAGGACACACCTTCTCATTTCAATGCATTTTCTTTATTTTCATGACTATTTACATTGTAGATTGTCACATCAAAACTAGGAATGAACACATGTGGAGTTAAGTACTTAACAAAAAAAAAAGGTGAAATAACGGAAAACATGTTTTATATTCTAGTTTCTTCAAAATAGCCACCCTTTGCTCTGATTACTGCTTTGCACACTCTCGGCATTCTCTCCATGAGCTTCAAGAGGTAGTCACCTGAAATGGTTTACACTTCACAGGTGTGCTTGAAGCTCATGGAGAGAATGCCGAGAGTGTGCAAAGCAGTAATCCGAGCAAAGGGTGGCTATTTTGAAGAAACTAGAATATAAAACATGTTTGCAGGTATTTCACCTTTTTTTGTGAAGTACATAACTCCACACGTGTTCATTCCTAGTTTTGATGTGACAATCTACAATGGAAATAGTCATGAAAATAAAGAAAACACATTGAATGAGAAGGTGTGTCCTAACTTTTGGCCTGTACTGTACATTATTACCAGGGCTGTGAATCTTTGGGTGTCCCACGATTCGATTCAATATCGATTCTTGGGGTCACGATTCGATTCAAAATCGATTTTTTTTTCAATTCAACACGATTCTCAATTCAAAAACGATTTTTTTCCCCGATTCAAAAGGATTCAATGTATTCATGGAATACATAGATTTCATCAGGATCTACCCCAGTCTGCTGACATGCAAGCAGAGTAGTAAAGCTTTTATAATTGTAAAGGACAATGTTTTATCAACTGATTGCAATAATGTACATTTGTTTGAACTATTAAATGAAGCAAAAATATGACTTATTTTATCTTTGTGAAAATATTGGACACAGTGTGTTGTCAAGCTTATGAGATGCGATGCAAGTGTAAGCCACTGTCACACTATTGTTCTTTTTTATAAATGTCTAATGATAATGTCAATGAGGGATTTTTAATCACTGCTATGTTGAAATTGTAACTAATATTGATACTGTTGTTGATAATAATCATTTTTGTTTCACTACTTTTGGTTTGTTGTGTGTGGTGTTTGTGTCTCCTCTCAATTGCTCTGTTTATTGCACTTCTGAGTGTTGCTGGCTCGGGTTTGCTTTTGGAATTGGATTGCATTATTATGGTATTGCTGTGTATTGCTTGTTTGATTGATTAATTTAAAAAATAAATAATAATAAATAAATAAATAAAAACAACAAATAAAATCGATTTAAAAAAAAAAAGAGAATCGATTCTGAATCGCACAACGTGAGAATCGCGATTCGAATTCGAATCGATTTTTTCCCACAGCCCTAATTATTACGCATGAAAATATAATTAAAAAAATAAAATTAAATGTAAAATATATGTACTTATTTATTTTTATTATAAACCATTTTAATTGTATTTTATTTTATTTATTTATATTCTCCTTTTGGTTTCATTATTCTAACGAAAAGCAGTCCAAAGCAGTCCACACACCCCACATTTTTATTATGTCCTAATTTGTATGGTAGTTTTATTCATACTTTTTATCTGTATTAATGCATTTTTACGGAGCCCCTAAAGGGACATGGGGGAAATTTGTTTTTTTATAATTTTTTATTTATTTATTTTTTAGACATGTATCTCGTGCGCACTAGAAACTTTTTATTAAAACATTTTTTTATTATTATTTTTTTTAGATGTCTAAAAAAAAATTAAACATTTTTTAAAAATTATATATACATATTTTTTTAGATACATGTCTAAAAAAATAAAAAACAATATTTTATTTTTTATTTTTTTATAACTTTATAAAAAGTTTCTCGTGTGCACGAGATACATGTCTAAAAAAAATAAAATAAAAAATGTTGTTTTTTTTTTAGACATGTATCTAAAGATACATGTCTAAAAAAAAAAAAAAAATTTTTTTTAAATAATATATATATACATTTTTTTTTAGATACGTGTCTAAAAAAAAAAATAAATAAAATAAAATAATATTTTTTTTAAATTTTTTTTATAACTTTATAAAAAGTTTCTCGTGTGCACGAGATACATGTCTAAAAAAAATAAAATAAAAAATTATTTTAATTTTTTTTTAGACATGTATCTCTAGATACATGTCTAAAAAAAAATATATTTTTTTTTAAATTATATATACATATTTTTTTAGATACATGTCTAAAAAAAAAAAAAAATTTTTTTATAATTTTAATTTTTTTTTTTGTAACTTTATAAAAACTTTCTCGTGTGCATGAGATACATGTCTAAAAAAAATAAAATAAAAAATTATTTGTATTTTTTTTTTAGACGTATCTCTAGATACATGTCTAAAAAAAAATAAAAAAAATTATTTTTAATTATATATACATATTTTTTTAGATACGTGTCTAAAAAAAAAAATATATATATATAATATTTTTATTTTATTTTTTTATAACTTTATAAAAAGTTTCTCGTGTGCACGAGATACATGTCTAAAAAAAATAAAATAAAAAATTATTTTTATTTTTTTTAGACATGTATCTCTAGATACATGTCTAAAAAAAAAAATTTTTTTTTAAATTATATATACATATTTTTTTTAGATACGTGTCTAAAAAAAAAAAAATTTTTTTTTTAAATTTTTTTTATAACTTTATAAAAAGTTTCTCGTGTGCACGAGATACATGTCTAAAAAAAAAAAAAAAAAAATTTTTTTTTTTTTTTTTTAGACATGTATCTCTAGATACGTCTAAAAATAAATAAAAATATATATTTTTAAATAATATATATATATACATATTTTTTTTAGATACATGTCTAAAAAAAAATAAAAATAAAATAAAATTATAATTTTTTAATTTTTTTTTATAACTTTATAAAAAGTTTCTTGTGTGCACGAGATACATGTCTAAAAAAAATAAAATAAAAAATTATTACAAAAAAAAAAATGTCCCCCATGTCCCTTTAGGGGCTCCGTACATTTTACTCTGACTTAGTGTGTACTTTTTCTATTGTGTTTAAATGCTACGCGGGGAAAATTCAAAGCAGTGATGTGGCACCGCATTATGGAATGTTAATGAAAACAACTAAAAAATGTAATTCTAGCCGATATTTCAGAATAATTCTTACCAACAGAATAATATTTGAGTACATTCAATTATTCTGACCTACATCTTATCGTATAACTGATACTAGTGATTGTTTCCTTGATTAAAAAAACTATAACAACACTAAATGGTCCCCAGTGTGTGAAAGGTTGTCTACCCTGCCTTCCGCCCGACTGCAGCTGGAATAGGCTCCACCCCCCAAACCCTGCAACCCCGAGAGGGATTATATGGATAATAACGAGCCAGTGTTCTGTGAAAGTAACAGCTCCCTTTAAAGATCCCATCTCTCTCCTTTATATTGTTCTCCTCAGTTTGTGTTTATTTGAATGCTGTATTCCCATAAAGAACTTCATCCCTTCAATTAGCGAAGGAGCTAACCTGTTGTCCAGTATCAGGAAGCGGATGATGGCGGCAGTTTCTTTGGGCTGCAGAGGGATGAGGGGGAGGAGCGCCACTATGACGTGACTCAGGAGGGGCCCCAGGTGCACGGGCTCCACGCTGCGCACAAAACGCTCCCACGCCCTGCACGCACAATGTGGCATCAAGCATTGACCAGGATCCCGCTGAGAGACGTGGAGCTAAGCAAGGAGCACCGACTGGCAGCAGAGCAGAGGGAAGTCTTGTCTGTAGCGGAGTCCTGTGCGCAGGGTGGTCATCATCTTCACCCGCACTGAGCTGATGTGCTTGGAGCCCATCAGCTGCATGAGAGCCATGGCGCTGGTCAGAGCCTGCACACACAAAGGTGGATTTACGTACACGTCCTCAAACCTGGTCTTCTATAGACGCTGAACGAGGTCACATCCCTATTATGTTAGTATTATATTCACAACTCTATTATGTTTTCATTTTATACACATCCCTATTATGTTGCATTATATTCACATCCCTATTATGTTATCATATACACATTCCTATTATGTTATCATATACACATCCCTATTATGTTGCATTATATTCACATCCCTATTATGTTTTTAATATATACACATTCTTATTATGTTTTTATTATATACACATCCCTATTATGTTAGTATTATATTCACATCCCTATTATGTTAGTATTATATTCACAACTCTATTATGCTATCATATAATGGCCCTGTGATGAGGTGGCGACTTGTCCAGGGTGTACCACGCCTTCCGCCTGAATGCAGCACCGAATCCAGCACCCCCCGCGACCCCAAAAGGGACAAGTGGTAGAAAATGGATGGATGGATAATACACATCTCTGTTATGTTGCTATTATATTCACATCCCTATTATGTTGGCAGCATAATAGGGGTGTGAATATATTACTATTATATTCACACCCCTATTATATTATTATATTCACATCCCCATTATGTTTGTATTATATTCACATCCCTATTATGTTAGTATTATATTCACATCCCTATTATGTTAGTATTATATACACATCCCTATTATGTTAGTATTATATACACATCCCTATTATGTTTGTATTATATACACATCCCTATTATGTTAGTATTATATTCACATCACCATTATTGTATTATTATATACACATCCCTATTATGTTAGTATTATATTCACATCCCTATTATGTTAGTATTATATTCACATCCCTATTATGTTAGTATTATATACACATCCCTATTATGTTTGTATTATATACACATCCCTATTATGTTTGTATTATATACACATCCCTATTATGTTAGTATTATATACACATCCCTATTATGTTAGTATTATATTCACATCACCATTATTGTATTATTATATACACATCCCTATTATGTTAGTATTATATTCACATCCCTATTATGTTAGTATTATATTCACATCCCTATTATGTTAGTATTATATACACATCCCTATTATGTTTGTATTATATACACATCCCTATTATGTTTGTATTATATACACATCCCTATTATGTTAGTATTATATTCACATCACCATTATTGTATTATTATATACACATCCCTATTATGTTAGTATTATATTCACATCCCTATTATGTTAGTATTATATACACATCCCAATTATGTTAGTATTATATACACATCCCTATTATGTTAGTATTATATTCACATCCCTATTATGTTAGTATTATATACACATCCCTATTATGTTAGTATTATTCACATCCCTATTATGTTAGTATTATATACACATCCCTATTATGTTAGTATTATTCACATCCCTATTATGTTTGCATTATATACACATCCCAATTATGTTAGTATTATATTTACATCCCTATTATGTTGCTATTATATTCACATCACCATTATTGTATTATTATATACACATCCCTATTATGTTACTATTATATTCACATCCCTATTATGTTGCTATTATATACACATCCCTATTATGTTATCATATACACATTCCTATTATGTTTTATTATACACACATCCCTATTATGTTAGTATTATATTCACATCCCTATTATGTTTTTAATATATACACATTCCTATTATGTTGCTATTATATTCACAACTCTATTATGTTGCTATTATATACACATCCCTATTATGTTGCTATTATATTCCCAACTCTATTATGTTGCTATTATATACACATCCCTATTATGTTGCTATTATATTCCCAACTCTATTATGTTAGTATTATATTCCTAACCCTTGTTAGTATTATATTCACAACTCTATTATGTTAGTATTATATTCACATCCCTATTACGTTATTATTATATACACATCCCTATTATGTTTTTATTATATACACATCCCTATTATGTTTTTATTATATACACATCCCTATTATGTTTTTATTATATACACATCCATATTATGTTGCTATTATATTCCCAACTCTATTATGTTAGTATTATATTCCTAACCCTTGTTAGTATTATATTCACAACTCTATTATGTTAGTATTATATTCACATCCCTATTACGTTATTATTATATACACATCTCTATTATGTTATTATATACACATCCCTATTATGTTTTTATTATATACACATCCATATTATGTTGCTATTATATTCCCAACTCTATTATGTTAGTATTATATTCCTAACTCTATTATGTTACTAATATATTCCTAACTCTATCATGTTAGTATTATATTCACAACTCTATTATGTTACTAATATATTCCTAACTCTATTATGTTACTAATATATTCACATCCCTATTACTTTATTATCATATACACATCCCTATTATGTTATTATATACACATCCCTATTATGTTTTTAGTTTATACACATCCCTATTATGTTATTATATACACATCCATATTATGTTTTTAGTATATACACATCCCTATTATGTTATTATATACACATCCCTATTATGTTTTTAGTATATACACATCAATATTATGTTGCTATTATATTCACATCCCTATTATACTCACATCCATATTTGTAATTATTGTATTATATACACATTCCTATTAATGTTATTTTACACAGCTATGTTGTTTCGACACGACACACGACACACACACACACACACACACACACACACACACACACACACACACACACACACACACACACACACACACACACACACACACACACACACACACACACACACACAGCAGTCACTAGGTGTCACTCAGACCAACATATAGCCACTACAGGAAGGAAGAAAACGAATATTGGGAAATTGTAAGTTGAATTTGGACTGTATTTGGGTTGAATGTCCCATGACTGCAGTGCCATGTTGATGGTGGAATGTTATGTTAGACTGTTAGCAGTGCTACAAGACTGCAATATGTTTGTTCATGTGACCAGAGAGACCTACACTTTCTCATGCACTCCAAATCATTATCACAATTAAAAAATCAGATTTGAGACAAACCGAGTGTGACGTCTCCACTGCCACCCTCCAGAATGGAAGGCATGCCATCACCAGCAGGTGGACTACAAGTAGAACACTGGCTCACCTGCTTCTTGCGGTCTTTCTCTCCTGCACTGGAGCTGAGCAGCTGCATGTTGAAGAAGGACAGAATGCCCAGCAGCTTCGGCTGCAAGTAGTCGGCCTGCGGGGAGAGAGGAGAGATCAGAGCGTTGACTCGGGCAAGGGTAGACCTGATGGTACCATGCGCTCCGGGGTGGTGATGCCGCGGGGACCCTGATAGGGGTCGTCGCTCGAGGCGAAGGAGGCGAGGATGGCCAGTCCGTTGAAGACCTGCGTAGAAACACAACAGCTTTATTCTCATTGCACTTGACAAAAATACAACCATTTTCAGTACAAGCGTCCAGGAGCAGACATACAATATATTAGGGTTGTACCGGTACCAATATTTTGGTACCGGTACCAACATTTATTTTGATACTTTTCTAAATTAAGGGCATTATTGTCTTTATTTGAACAAAAAATGTTAGTGTACATGAAACATATGTTTATTATTGTCATTTAGTCCTTACCTTACGGGGACCGGTACTTTTTAGAGGCAGTATAGTAGCCAATATGATTAATTAGTATCGCGGTACTATACTAGTACCGGTATACCACATGACTAGGGATGTCCGATAATGGCTTTTTGCCGATATCCGATATTCCGATATTGTCCAACTCTTTAATTACCGATACCGATATCAACCGATACCGATATCAACCGATATATGCAGTCGTGGAATTAACACATTATTATGCCTAATTTGGACAACCAGGTATGGTGAAGATAAGGTACTTTTTTTTTAAAATTAGTAAAATAAGATAAGAAAGTAAAACAATATAAAAACAGTTACATAGAAACTAGTAATGAATGAAAATGAGTCAAATGAAGTGTTAAAGGTTAGTACTATTAGTGGAGCAGCAGCACGCACAATCATGTGTGCTTACGGACTGTATCCCTTGCAGACTGTAGTGATATATATTGATATATAATGTAGGAAGCAGAATATTAATAACAGAAAGAAACAACCCTTTTGTGTGAATGAGTGTAAATGGGGGAGGGAGGTTTTTTGGGTTGGTGCACTAATTGTAAGTGTATCTTGTGTTTTTTATGTGGATTTAATTTTTAAAAAAAACAACAACAAAAAAACACGATACTGATAATAAAAAAACCAATACCGATAATTTCCGATATTACATTTTAACGCATATATCGGCCGATAATATCGGCAGGCCGATATTATCGGACATCTCTAACTGATACCAATATTTTGGTATCGGTACCAACATGTATTTTGATACTTTTCTAAATAAAGGCGACCACAAATTTTTTTTATTATTGGCTTTATTGTAACAACAAATGTTAGTGTACATGAAACATATGTTTATTATAAATGATAAAATGATAAATGGGTTATACTTGTATAGCGCTTTTCTACCTTCAAGGTACTCAAAGCGCTTTGACAGTATTTCCACATTCACCCATTCACACACACATTCACACACTGATGGCGGGAGCTGCCATGCAAGGCGCTAACCAGCAGCCATCAGGAGCAAGGGTGAAGTGTCTTGCTCAAGGACACAACGGACGTGACTAGGTTGGTAGAAGGTGGGAATCGAACCAGGAACCCTCCGATTGCTGGCACGGCCACTCTACCAACTTGTCATTTAGTCCTTAAAATAAATAGTCAACTTGTCTTTTAGTAGTAAGTAAACAAACAAAGACTCCTAATTAGTCTTCAGTAACATATTGTGTCATTTATACACCTATTATTTTCTACACATTATGAGGGACAAACTGTAAAAAATGATTATTAATCTACTTGTTCATTTACTGTTAATATCTGCTTATTTTCTGTTTGAACATGTTCTATCTACACTTCTGTTCAAATGTAATAATCACTTATTCTTCTCTTCTTTCATACTTTACATTAGTTTTGGATGATACCACACATTTAGGTATCGATCCGATACCAAGTAGTTACAGGATCATACATTGGTCATATTCAAAGTCCTCATGTGTCCAGGGACGTATTTACTGACTTTATAAACATAATATACATTTTATCAACTAGATACGCTCCTGTACTTGGTATCATTACAGTGGATGTCAGGTGTAGATCCGCCCATGGCATTTGTTTACATTGTGACGGCGGTGAGCTATTGTATCCTCCTACGGTGTGTAGTGAAGCATGTTTAGATATTCCTCGTCCTCCAGTGATAATGATACGTGTAAGAAACGTACTTTATTTGTCGCCATGGAGACAAGGTAACTAGCTAGCTAGCCATGTCTTCAAGCAGCTCTTCCTGAGGGTGTTTCAGTGTTATAACTTCACCTTTATCTTGACTTTTTACACCAAAATGCGTCCATTCTCCCTTTTCTGTCTACACACTGTGTCTGCTTGTAAGTACTCTGTGTGTGTGCGCTGCCCAACATGCCGGTACTTTTCAAACAGAGTATAGTACCGCTTTTGATTGATTAGTACCGCGATACTACACTAGTACCGGTGTACCGTACAACACTAGTACCTCGTCCTCACCCTCCTCGTATTAATATGAACATTTTTCCCCCCTCATCCTTTGGGCGCCCCCTGGATTAGTGATTTAGAAGTAGCTAAAACGCTGTGGATGGATGTTAGCCACTAACTACCGAGCCATGTCTTCAAGCAGCTCTTCCTGAGGGTGTTTCAGTGTTATAACTTCACCTTTATCTTGACTTTTTACACCAAAATTCTCCCTTTTCTGTCTACACACTGTGTCTGCTTGTAAGTACTCTGTGTGTGTGCGCTGCCCAGCATGCTCCTCTGCTCGTAAACCCAGCAATGTCACAACGTGACGACGACACGCCGTCATGGCTTTTTTTTTTTTAAAAAGGGGGGGGTACCGGTACTTTTTAGAGGCGGTATAGTACCGAATATGATTCATTTGTATTGCGGAACCGTACAACCCTGCAGTATACTATATATATATATATATATATATATATATATATATATATATATATATATATATATATATATATATATATATATATATATATATATATATATATATATATATATATATATATATATATGTGTTTATATCTGTCGTATTGTCTATAAGCCTGGACGTCGCTCCGCTAGGCGCTCTCGGAAAAGAGTCAACATCTTTGAAAAAAGGGGAAGGGATTTTTTAGAGTGTCTTTCACTGCACTGGTCTCGCTGGGGTGTTCACAGCAAGGCCTTTGCAGAGGGCGCCGAATTGTGGATCAGTATCGTTTTTAGCTAGGCCAGCAAACACATTCCAGCGGTTTGTCCGCCCTCATTCTGGCTTTCAAATTGATCAAAATTTCGCCTTGCAGAGCTGAAAGCTTCCCCAAGATGTTATCCAATTTGCGATTCTTTTCCAATATCGCCAAAACCTGAGTGCCCACAGCTCGGCCCAACCCATCCGTCACAACAGGCTGCCTTCGGGCTACCTGAACTGGAACTCTCTCTGGTCAGCTGGTCTGGTGATGATATCATCTATCAGAAGCCAGTGTTTGGTTCTTGGATGCTGCCAGGAGGTCTTCAGTGTGTTTATTTTGTGCTGAAAGACGGTATTGGTAATGACAAGTTGGTGCTCAGTGTCAGTAGTCTGAGACCATTGTCGTACAGACGGGATAAAGAGCAGTGCCGGGGAGTTGGGAGAGATAGAGGAAAATGTGTCCGCCTTCATTGAGAGCCAGCAAGAAGAGCAAATGCAAAAGCACTTTATTGAAGGAAGAAGTGCACCTGCTGGTAGTGTTCCCCCAGGCGCAGCAGCAGCTCGTTGTGAAGACCCTGGAAGTCTTGACGCAGAAGGGAACCCAGTTCGATCTCCGTCTCGCGCTAAGGCACAGTGCGTACATTTTAAGGCCGGTTTTTTATACACATTTGATACATGTGGATGTGGACCACGCTTTACCTGCAGGTAGTGGAAGGCCCTCTCCAGCTCCTCCTTGGTGCACGAGCACACCAGATGGCTGAAGATGTACTTGAAGTTGTTGATCAGGATCTCCCTCCTGTTGGCCTTCAGCTCATTGGCCAAGGTGCGGATGAGGGCGGAGCCCGTCGGGCTGGCCTTGGCGGCCAGGTAGGGCAGGAGTACCTGCAACGTCCGCTGTGCGCACCAAGCAGGATTCATTCATTAAATTTAAACTGTGCTTAGAAGTATACTCAACTGGAGAGAGTACCAGGCATTTATTGTGTGAATGCTCCAAAGCTTTTCTACACCAGAATTCAATTTTGGCGCACTCTACCTTCCACATTTTTCACCCGATTCAAACCTTTCCAACGTCAAACTGTTCAGCCTATTCAGGAATCGCGGGCTTTTCCTTGATAAATTCCAAAAATTCCCAGATTTCCCAGAATTCCAGGTTTTCCGGGACATTTTTCCCATTCAAAATGAATTGGCCATTTTTTAGACTTCCACCATTTCCACATTTTTCAACCCATTCCAACCATTCCACCTTCAACACATTCCACTCATCCTGGACATTCAAACTATCATTTTTCCAGGTTCAAAAAAATTCCAGGAATTCCCATTAAAAAAAAAATGTTACTACTTCAACATTTCTCAACCGTTTTGAAAAATTCCAACACCAACCATTTCAACTCATTCAGAACATTCAAATTTCTTGTACCATTTTCAAAAAATGTCCCTGTTTTCCCGGAATTCATAATTGTTTTATGAAATTGCCATTGAAAAGAATGGGACATTTTTTCAAAGTTGCACAACTGTCACATTTTTAATCCAATTCAAACCATTCCAAATTCAAAATATTCAGCTAGTTCAGGAATTGTGTGCTCCCTTTCAACAATTATTTTAAAAAATTCCCGGATATTCTACAATTCCCATTTTTTTTAACCATTTTCCCCATTTAAAATGAATTATCCATTTTTCAAACTTCCACAATTCCCACATTTTTCAACCGATTCAAACCATTCCACCTTCAACACATTCCACTCATCCTGGACATTCAAACTATAAATTTCCCAGGTTCGAAAAAATTCCAGGAATTCCCATAATTCCCAGTTTTCCAAAATCTATTTTCTGTCGACTACTCCTCCCACATTTTTCAACCCACTTCAAACATTCCACCGTCAAAACATTCCTCTTTTTCAGGACTAAAAACAAAGTTGTTTTTTGAACTGGAAAAATTTCCAGTTTTCTCGAAATTCCAGGAATTCCGTAGTACCATTTCTGAATTAAAAATGTTACTACTTCAACATTTCTCAACCGTTTTGAAAAATTCCAACACCAACCATTTCAACTCATTCAGAACATTCAAATTTCTTTTACCATTTTCCAAAAATGTCCCTATTTTCCCGGAATTCACAATTTTTTTATGAAATTCCCATTGAAAAGAATGGTAACTTTTTCAAAGTTCCACAACTCTCACATTTTTAATCCAATTCAAACCGTTCCAATTTCAAAATATTCAGCTAGTTCAGGAATTTTGTGCTCCCTTTCAACAATTATTTTTAAAAATTCCCTGATTTTCTACAATTCCCATTTTTTTTAACCATTTTCCCCATTTAAAATGAATTATCCATTTTTCAAACTTCCACAATTCCCACATTTTTCAACCGATTCAAACCATTCCACCTTCAACACATTCAACTCATCCTGGAAATTTAAACTACCTTTTTCCATGTTCAACAAATTATCAGGAATTCCTGTTTTTTTTACAACTTTATTTCCAACCTTTTTTAGTGCGATGACTACTTTCACATTTTTCAACCCACTTCAACCGTTCAACTGTCAAAACATTCCTCTTAATTAGGACAAAAAACCAAGTTGGTGTAAGAATTTGAAAAATTCCTATTTTTCCCGAAATTCCATAATACCATTTCTAATTTCAAAAAATGTTACCACTTCAACATTTCTTGCCCGATTTAAACGATTCCAACACCAACCAATTCAGCTCATTCAGGACATTCATGCTCTTATTCATTTTTTTAAAAAAAATCCCGCTTTTCCTGAAATTCCCAAATTTCCAGGAAGTTCCCATTGAAATGAATGGGACATTTTTTCCAAGTTGCACAATTCCCACATTTTTCAACCAATTCAAACCATTCCACCTTCAACACATTCCACTCATCCTGGACATTCAAACTATCATTTTTCCAGGTTCAAAAAAATTCCAGGAATTCCCATAATTCCCAGTTTTCCAAACCCTATTTTCTGTCGACTACTCCTGCCACATTTGTCAACCCATTTCAACTGTTGCACCGTCAAAACATTCCAATTAATCAGGAAAAAAAACGAAAGTTGTTTTTTGAACTGGAAAAATTCCCAGTTTTCCCGAAATTCCATAATAACATTTCTCAATTAAAAATGTTACTACTGCAACATTTCTCGACCGTTATGAAAAATTCCAACACCAACCATTTCAACTCATTCAGAAGATTCAAATTTGTTTACCATTTTCAAAAAAAAATCCCTCTTTTACCAGAATTACCAAATTTTTAAATTTAAAAAGAATAGCCCCTTTTTTAAAGTTGCACAACTCCCACATTGTTCATCCAATTCAAACCATTCCACCTTCAACACATTCAACTCATCCTGGAAATTTAAACTACCCTTTTTTATGTTCAACAAATTCCCCAAAATTCCTGTTTTTTTCTAACCTTTTTTAATGCGATGACTCCTTTCACCCCACTTCAACTGTTCCACTGTCAAAACATTCCTCTTAGTCAGGACAAAAAAACCAAGTTGGTTTAAAACTTGAAAGATTTCGGGTTTTCCCAAAATAATAATAATAATACCATTTCTAATTTAACAAAATGTTACTACGTCAA